>NW_005195549.1:0-15387 GCF_000372725.1 Emiliania huxleyi CCMP1516
TGAGCTGTGTTTTTCGCTCCTGATTTTTTGCTTTTGTACATGCACATGCGCATGTGCATGTGCATGCACATGCACCAGGAGGCGCGGGCCTCAGCTCTCAGGACTGTTGGAATAAATAAAAGCTAGAATAAAAGTGTATTCAGTATTCAAAACTCATTCACATAGAGAAACACAAATCACAGTTAGGTTCTCGAGGACTAGATTTCACACTACAAGCCAAGGAGGCCGCAGACGCGCCGCGCCGCATCTCGCCCGCTGGCGTCTCGTGTGGCAAGCAAAGTGGCGTCTTTCACTCGTCCTTCTCGCCGCTAAGCAGGCGCGAGTAGAAGTTGAGCTCGCCGCCGAGGACCTGCTCGTCGACAGAGTACTTGCCCGCGCCGTTGACGGTGAAATAACCGAGCACGAGCACGTACATGGCCGCGAGCTCAAAGTTGTACGAGTGGGCCTTCGGGATGCCGAGCGGGAACGCCTCGCCACCAGTGTTTAGCAGGTGGAAGACGACCGCAGTGATCATCGTCGCCGACATCGCGGCCGCGGTCGGGCGCGAGAATGCGCCGACGCTGAGCAACCCCGCACCCACGATCTGGGTGGCGGCGGCCGACAGGGTCCAGAACTGCGGAGGGCCAGGAAGGAAGCCAAAGAACTTTGCGACCACGTTCGCGGAGAAGCCGTCGACGTTCTGGATCTTGTCGAAACCGTGGTGCACCTGCGCGGTGCGAGAAGGGATCGCGTGAACGGGGGCGATGGTCGGATGCAGGTTGCAGGTGCAGGTCCCCGCGCAGGTGCGTACCATGAGCGCGCAGGTGCCGAGGCGTAGCGCAGTGATTCCAAGGTCGACCGCAACCGTCACCAACTCGGGCTGCTCAGACTTGTCCGCAACTGTGAGCGACACGCGGCCTGCGCGACCGACGATGGCCGGCCTCGGGGCGGCCGCGAGCGCGGTCGCCTGGGCGGCGAGGGCAGTCAGCAAGAGGGTGCGGAACATCACGGAAGCTAAGTGGAAGGCCGAAGAGGACAGGAAGCAGCGTGGCCCTTCGGTGTCAACCCAGTGTCGCAGCTCAATAAAAAAGACCGGAGGAATCCTGTGAGGTGGCGGCGTGTGCCGTCCTCCCCTCCCTCCCTTGGCTTCCCTTTTTCTTAGCCTGTGTGCTGTGAGAGCGAGTTTTGTACCCCGAGCGTGGACCACACGCACCAAAAGAAAGCCCGCACGGGTCACAGTAGCTCATCTCCACCTCCCGGCCGTGCGACTGGCATGTGCGTCGACTGTCTCGCCGGCCCGACGGCCGCCACGTCCACCTCTGTCTCCCGCGCGCGAGCGCTCGCGGTGTCGCGCGGCATGGCCGTCGACTTGCCGAGCTTGCCCGCGAGGTAGCGCGGCAGCGGGTGCTGGATGTGCTCGAGGTGTATCCGGAAGACGGCGGTGATTGGCACGGCGAGGACCATGCCGGTGATGCCCCAGACGGAGCCCCAGAGCAGGATGGAGAGCATGACGCCGACCGAGTCGAGGTTGGTGGACGAGGCGAAGACCTTGCCGGCGGGGGCGGGGCGGGTTGACGGCGGGGGAGGGGGCGGGGCTGGGGGGGGGGGGCAAAGGGAGCGGGGTGCGCGCGCGAGGGACAGGCGGAGAGCGATGCGTGGCGGAGGCAGGGGCTTGAGGGAGGGTACGTGAGGGGGGGCTGGGCGCCTTTGTCTCGATGACGTCCTTGTTGAGGAATGCGAGCAGCATCGGCGCGAGGAAAGCGAGGAGCATGTCGTAGTCGGTGAAGGTCTCCTACGGCCGAAGTGAAGGGGCGGCCGAGGTACAGCAGCCGAGAGTAGGCCGGAGGCAGGCCGGGGGGAGGTCATGGGCAGGCCGCTCCGTGTCGAGGACGATGAAGGGCATCGGCAGCAGCACTCCGATCGGCGCGCCGACGGCGGGGATGAAGTTGAGCCAGAAGGTCATCAGGCCTACGGCGGGGAGGGACGTGTCGCGGGGGCCGCCCGGGAAGGTGCTTCTCCCCCCAGGAAGGACGACGGGCCAAAGACGAGGGAGAGGGAGAGGTCGAGGCCGGCGTAGCCGAGGATGGCGGCGTGGGCGATGCCCACAAAGAGCGAGAGCAGAATCTTGCCGCTGAGGGGAGAGGGAGGCGGGCGTGAGGCGGGCGGCAAGCAGGAGGGGTGGGAGAGGAGGAGGCGGAGGGGAGGAGGCGGAGGGGGGGCGGCGGGCGATGGGGCGCCTAATGTAGGCGAAGATCTGGCGCTCTGCGTGCCGCTCGGTGCGAGTGAGGCGGCGGTCTCTCCGGTCGTCGCCTGGGCTCGGCATGCGGGGCAGGGTGACGGGTGTTGGCAGGGGGAGGGGTGCTGGCAGGGGGACGGGTGCTGGGCGGGTAGCGTGGGAGGCGGCGGCGTGGGCGGCGGTAGCGTGGGCGGCGAGGGCCGTGCCGAGGGCGGCGGCGGTTGCGGGGGCGCAGGGGCGGCAACGGTGGCGGTGGCGAGGGGGACGAAGGCGGCGGTTGTGTAGCCCGGGCCGGCGGTGCGCGAGGGGTGCGTGAGGGGTGCGTGAGGGGCGCGTGAGGGGTGCGTGAGGGGTGCGTGAGGGGCGCGTGCCTTCGAGGAGCATAAAGACGAGGAAGAGCATGACATAGAGCACCTGCAGGAGGGCTCCGAGAAGGTTCCGGTGAGGCCCCAGGGAGGCGTGTGGGGAGAGGCGTAGATCACGTTCTCGAGCACGCTGGTGGCGGTGCCGAGGAAGGAGATGATGAGCTCGGACGCGTCGATCTTCTCCACCACTGCATTCTTGAGCAGGTCGATGTTTTCGATCTGCCGCTCGCCCGAGTGGTCCGTGGCGTTGATGACTCCGAGGTCGATCTGCACCTCGGTCAGCTTGTGGAAGAACCAGTCGATCAGCTCGTCGATGCGCTCGTTGTACACGCCCGCGCGCGAGGCGAAGGCCGAGAGCGAGTTTGCGACGGTCAGCCCCACGACAAAGAGGACGAACAGCGCGATCGCCAAGGCAAAGAGCACCGCCCACTTGCGAGGCAGCTCGACGAGCCACCACGGCCGCGGCCGGCCGTTCTCGCAGAGCGGGTGCCGGCACGACAGCACGTCGATGAGGGGTGTGAGGATGTACTTGAGCGAGACGGCGAGGAAGAAGGGGATGAGTGTGCCGGCGAGATGGTACAGGGCGAAGTAGACGACGGCGCAGAGCACGCCCACCAGGCAGAGGGTGCGGATCCGCTCGTCGATCAGACCCTCGATACGGTCGAGTGGTCGTTTTGGCAACAGCTGTGGTTTGGTGTTTGTGTACGCGGACGCGAGCGGCGGCGGTGGCGGCAGCGGCGACCGGGCGACGCCCTCGAGCTTGCAGACCTTGCTTCGGAGGGCTGCCAGCTCAGCCGCCTGCGCCTCAACGGTGCGCTCCAGGTCGGTGCGGCGGGCCCACCAGTTGGAGCCGCCAAACCAGCCGCCCGTGCTGCGCTCGCTCAGCGACGGGAGAGGCAGATACTGAGACGGGTCCGGCTGCAGAAAGGGCGGCGTCCGGCGCTCCTCTCTCGACGGGTCCGCGCTGTGCCGGTGAGCGAGCCAGGTGTCGGGCTGCATGGAGTGGCGGCGGCAGCGGCGACAGCGGAAAGGCTGCTCTGTCTGGGGCGCGCCCGCGTCGTTGGCAGACAGCCCGGCCTTGCAGCTGGCGACAAAGGGCAAGCTAAGCCCCCTCCCGCCCGGGCTGAAAAACGGCGGACCAGCCTGGTTAGGTTTCTTTTTATCTTTAACCCCTTTCCGAATTCCAAGGAGGACTCTGCTGAGAAGAAGGGGTGGCTGTTACGTAGTTTTTGATCTTTGCTGCATCATCCGCGCCCACGGCGGGCACGTCCGACTGTCGGCGTTCGCGGGTCACACCCTGAGTGCATGTTCTCCGCGGCTGTGTGACGACGCGTGCCGTGTGCCAGCAGAGTTGGGCGCGCGCGGCGCGACGGCGCCCGCGAGGGAAGGCGCGGGTGCAGCGGCCGCCGGCGGCCGTACCGCCCGCCAGCCGGCGCAGCAGCGGCCAGCGCAGCGGCCGCCGGCGCAGCAGCCAGAGCAGCCGGTGCGCGCCTTGCAAGGCGAGTACTGCCGTCCGGCAGCCTTGAGGCGGCCGGGCGGCAGTACTCGTTCGAACTTTGCGAGCCGTGCGCGCGCCGAGGCGCCCGCGGCGCGCGCCCGCCCGGCTGCCAGTAGGAGGCGGCGCAATATGGCCTATAGTACAGCCCTTGAGGAGGAGGAAGAGGCTGGCTGGCAGTGCTGTATGCCGCCGAGGGGCAGTTTTGGGGTGCTGTCCCCATCCCACGGGGCTGCAGAAGGCGTCCGCAGCCGGGACAACCCGCCCCCCCAGCCGAGGCCGGTCGAAGCCCACTTGCAAGCAGCCATGAGGAGTCCTCTTGGTGCTCCTGGCGGCCGTTGGAATGGCGAGCGCGCGCCGATGGGGGGGGGGGGGGGGGGTCTTGCTTGCTCCACACCGAGCGCCGTCGGTCCGGACCGGTGCACTCACCGAGGGTCGGCTTGCACAAGGTCTGTGCCGCGGGCGCTCGGCGCCAAGTGCAGTGTCACGCTCGCGCTGGAGCGGGACACAATGGGGAACCCTCGTTTCCTAGTCACTCGGTCCCCCAACGGAAGAGGCCTCGCTCCTAGTGGAACAAGCCAACATCAGATTTGCCTCGTGCGTCCCTTTTTGAGCCGGAAAGCTATTTTCTTTTGGGTCCTGTGGGCACCCTAGCTTGGAACCCTCCTCGCCTACACCCTACCCCCCTACTCAATCTCTTCCCTCTCAGGTCTCTAGATTGCTGTAACGAACGGTAGTTTTGTCGGACAGCGTCAGCCGTCACCTCACGCCCCGCCGCCCCTCCGCGCACGCGGGCGCACCCCCTACCCCCGGGTCCTCCAAAGCCGTAACGTCACCTCACGCTGCCTCTCCGCGCGCCCGCCGCCCGCGTCTCATGCAGCGGACAGGTCCGCCGTCTGTCGTTGTGGATTCGGGCCGAGAACCAGCTCAATCGCCACACATATGAGCGGCGCCATCAGCCCAACCGTGCTCGCCGACCTGCGCCGGGGCGACCTGGGCTCGCTGCGCGCCCTCCTCGCCGGGCGGACGCGCGGCGCGGCGCTCACGGCCTTGCTCGACGCGCGGCTCGAGGGCGAGAACCAGTACACGCTGCTGACCTACGCCGCTTGGTACGGGCAGGCCGACGCCGTGCGGCTGCTGCTCGAGAGCGGCGCGAGCGTGGGGGCGACGACGGGCATTGGCTCCACCGCGCTGTTTGTCGCGTGCCAAGAGGGCCACCTCGAGTGCGCGCGGCTGCTCCTCGCTGCCAGCGCGGCGGTCAACCAAGCCAACGCCAAAGGAGCCACGCCGCTGTACATCGCGAGCGATAAGGGCCAGCTCGAGTGCGCCCGGCTGCTTCTCGAGGCCGGCGCGGCGGTCGACCAAACCAGGAATGACAGCACCACGCCACTGAGCGCTGCGAGCCTGGCTGGCCAGATCGACTGCGTCCGTCTGATGATCGCCGCGGGCGCTGCGGTGAACCAAGCAGACACTGACGGCTTCACGCCGCTGCTCGTCGCGTGCGAGGAGGGCCACCTCGAGTGCGCCCAGCTGCTTCTCGAGGCGCGTGCGGCAGTCAACCAAGCCGAGGAGAATGGCGCCACGCCGCTGTTCATGGCGTGCGAGAAGGGCCACCTCGAGATCGCCAGGCTGCTTGTCAAGGCTCGCGCGGCGGTCGACCAAGCCGAGGAGAACGGGTTCACGCCGCTGCACATTGCGTGCCAGAAAGGTCACCTCGAGTGCGCCCGGCTGCTTCTCGCTGCCGACGCGGCGGTCAACCAAGCCACGGAAGACGGCGCCGCGCCGCTGTTCATCGCTTGCGAGGAGGGCCACCTCGAGTGCATCCAGCTGCTCGTCGGCGCCAGCGCGGCGGTCGACCAAGCCAGGGACGACGGCGCCACGCCGCTGTACATCGCGTGCCAGAAGGGCTACCTCGAGTGCGTGCGGCTGCTTCTCGAGGCGCGTGCGGCGGTCGACCAAACCAGGGACGACGGCACCACGCCGCTTTTCATTGCGTGCCTGGCTGGCCAGATCGACTGCGCCCGTCTGATGATCGCCGCGGGCGCTGCGGTGAACCAAGCAGACACTGACGGCTTCACGCCGCTGTACGCCGCATGCCAAGAGGGCCACCTCGAGTGCGCCCAGCTGCTCCTCAAGGCCAGCGCGGTGGTCGACAAAGCCAAGAACAACGGCGCCACGCCGCTGTACAAGGCGTGCGAGAAGTGCCACCTCGACATCGCACGGCTGCTTCTCGAGGCGGGCGCGGCGATCAACAAAGCCAAGGACGGCGGCACCACGCCGCTGTTCATCGCGTGCCAGAACGGCCACGTCGATGTCGTCCGGCTGCTCCTCGAGACTGGCGCGGTGGTCGACCAAGCCAAGCACGGCGGCTTCACGCCGCTGTACATGGCGTGCCAGGAGGGCCACGTCGACATCGTCCGGCTGCTTCTCGCTGCTGGCGCGGCGGTCGAACAAGCCGGGGAGAACGGCGTCACGCCGCTGCACATCGCGTGCTACCATGGCCACCCCGCCGTCGTGCTCTGCCTGCAGCGGGCGGGCGCTGACACGGCGGCGCGCACCTCGGCCGGGCGTACGGCGCTGCAGCTGGCCAAGGAGGAGGGCCACGCCGAGTGCGCGTCTGCCCTTGAGGCGGCGGCGAGGGAGGCGAAGAGAGCGGAGATTGAGGCGAAGGTGGCGAGGGCAGTGGCCGAGAGGGCGGCGGCCGAGAGGGTGGAGGCCGAGAGGGCGGCCGAGGAGACTGCGGCGGCGCTGCTGGCGGAGGAGGAGGCGGGGAAGTGCCCCGAGGAGAAGAAGACGGCCAAGAAGAGGGGCAAGAAGAAGAAGAAGGGCGGCGGGGGAGGCGCTGGGCCGTCGCAAGAGGCCGAGGCGCCGGCAGAGGAGGCGGCGGAGGAGGCGGTGGCGGCGGCGGAGGAGGCGGAGCTGGCGGCGGCGCTCGAGGAGAGCGCGAGGCTGGAGCAGGAGAGGCGGGCGGTTGTGGCGCAAGGGCCGTCGTCGGCTGCAGAGGCGCTGGCTCCGAGGGAGGAGGAGCCGCCGGCCGACTTCATCTGCCCGATCACGACCGAGCTCATGAGTGACCCGGTGATGGCGGCGGACGGGCATTCGTACGAGCGGTCGGCGATCGAGCGCTGGCTCGCGACCAAGTCGACGAGCCCGATGACGGGCGAGGCGCTCGTGCAAAGCTTCCTCGCCCCCAACCACACGCTGCGCCGGCAGATTCGTGAGTGGGAAGAGGCGAACGCATGCTGAAGAGCGCAGCGCTTGCGCAGCCCACCACCGTCGGCCGTCGGCGTCGCCGCGGGCGCGGCAGAGCGAGAGGCTTACACCCTCCCGGTCTCTAGCGACGCCTCGGCCCTCTCTCGCAGAATCGGCGACGTGTGCTTTCTGCGGTGTACATACAAAGACCACAAAAGACGGCCAGACACACGCAGGCAGAGCGAGCGCACACCTCCCGCATACATGATCCGAAAAGTGGCCCCAGACACAAAAATCTTTCTTCCGAGTTCTCCGTGCCTGTTCAACACACACCCCAACAACCACTTACTCACACACACCGAGAGCGCACACAGGGGTCTAAGACACTCATTAGTCAATACGTGGAGACGAGATCGTGCCAGCACCACAGCTTTCTACCACTGCCCTGCCTCCCCGTCTGCTGGCTTTCTCCCGTCGACCACCTCCACCTCTTCGTCGGTCGCCTATAACTCAACCGTCGAATCTCACCAGCGCCTCCCTCGTGGCAAGTTGGCTACGCAAGAGTGGCCGACCTTGTGCCCGCTGCTCCCCAGCGCCTTGCCCAGTCGACCCTCTGCGCCGCCGCCTGGCCGCCCGCGCCCACGGGCGCGGCCATGGCCACGGCCACGCAAGCGCCCTCGACGACCCTTGCTGGGAGAGTTGACAAACGCCGCCGGCGCGCCGCCATAATTCAAGGCCGCAGGAGCCCCAGTGAGGAACGACGTCGCCTGCGGCGGGGGCAGGGGCGGGGGCGGGACGAGCTCGAGGGGGAGAGAAGGGCGAGGCAAGCTGACTGGGTCCAAGAGTGGCGCTCTTGGGAAGAGCGTCCTCATCCCCCCCCCCCCCCAAAGCAAGGAAGGCGCGACACACACTCACAACAGACACACACAGAGAGAGAGAGACACACACAGACACACACACAGACACACACACAGACACACACACACACACACACACACACACACACACACACACACACACACACACACACACACACACACACACACACACACACACACACACACACACACACACACACACACACACACACACACACTGACACACACACCTAAAACCACCACCAACCACACCACCACAACAACAACAACACACCACCGACAACACACACAGAGGCAGTCGGGGCCGACGCGACTGGACTCGCAGCCACGCGTATGAGGGTGCCGCCCCTAGGCGCTTTTTTTGTTTTCAGCCACCGCTTTTTGACCGCGCAAGATATAAAGGGTGTCCTAAGGGCTCTGCTCGCAAGGCGCCCGCGTCGCAGACGCGGTACCATTGACAAATCTGCGATATACCCCCACACGAACAAATAGCCAAAATCCGAATACCGTGCACGAATCCGGCGATGTCGGACCCAAGCCTTCAGCTGGTGCCAAGACATTCGTAAAATTGAAGCCAAGAACGGCCGCCAAATCCGTGCTTTCGCGCTACCTGAGGGGAAAGCCGCTGATCGAGCCCAGCGTGCCCGCGGCCGCCTCCCGCGCAGCACCGCCGCTGCGGAATCGGATCGATCCCATGGAGGAGGAGGGCGCAGTCGGCCAGCGCAGCAGGCGGAGTCCCTCCCCGCGCCGGAGCCCCCCTGCAGTCGAGGGAGTCCTCGTTGGCGATGAAGGTGGCGACATCGAATCGCGGCCGACACACGTCACGGGAGGAATGGGCGATGAGCGGGAACGATGCGCGCTACGACGCCGACTCCGCCGTGCTCGTGGCCAAGATGCAATGGCTCGCTTGCTTCGATTCAGCTCTCTCGGCAGCAGAAGTGGGGCTGGAGCGGGTGGGGGTGGATGCCGATTGAGGGGGAGCGTCTCCAGCTGCGCCCTGTGGCAGCTGCGCCCTGTGGCAGCTAGTCGAGGGACTTGGTAGTTGTGACCCCCCTGAGTGAGGACAGGAGAGAGAGAGCGTTTTGTGGTGTTGGTGTACGCAATAACGGGACAGGGTGGTTGTTCTCTCTATCTCCTCTTCTAGCTCTTAGCATGAGCTGCGCCCGGTGTCCGACCCCTTTTGCGCAGCAACACCATAAACTTTTAGGCCCTCCAAATTCGGGTCGGAGCGTAGCGGAGTGGGCCCCGAGTTTGAAAAGGGCGACGGACGCTTGCGTCCTAGCCTCCAACAACGCCTCCCCGGCGCAGAGGGGCCCCCGGAGGGATGCACAACCGCTCCACGCCACGCCGCTTGCGGCGGTCCTCTTCCCAGCTCCGCTGAGGGCCCGCGCCTTATACATTTTTTTGACGACGCCGTGAACAACATGAACCGCGAATCGCAAAGCCTCGATCTTCACTGCTGTGATGGTTCTCGTCCAGCCGTGCGCCCGCTCCCAGGCGTTCGGCCTCTGCCTCCTCAACCTGGCCACCTTCCCATCCGAGTTGCCGCGGTGGCGGCAGCTGCCAGGCGATTGGCTCTCGCTGCAGCGAAGGCTCCGCATCAACCACGTCCTCGTCGCCACCTCCGAGGAGGAGAGCGGTCATATCCTCGGCTCGGTCGAGGTGCACAGTCCGCAGTACCAGCAGCGGCTCGCCGGTGGCGCATATTCACCCGAGCAGCTGGCGCGGCTGCAGCCGTACCTTGCCTCGCTTGCCGTGCGGGAGGGCGCCCGAGGCCGCGGCGTCGGCCAATCCCTCGTCGAGGCCGCCGTCGAGGCAGTGCGCTCCTCCGACTACGCCGGAGAGCACTTGCTGCTCGGTGTCACGGAAACGAACAGCGCGGCGGTCCGCCTCTACGAGCGCTGCGGCTTTGAGACGCTGAGTGCTGCCGGCTGCGAGGTGCGGCTGATGCGGCGGCGGCTGCGCCGGGCCGGGCAGCCGCCTGCTCGCAGAGGCGCCGTGTCGATGGCGGAGGGCCTCGAGGCCGAGTCGGATTCGGTCGGGCCAGGCGACTGAATGCTGGGCGCCACTCTCGTGTGGGCGTCGCCTCTCTTCACTGTCTCCGGCGTGAGCAGGCATCTACGGCGGGCGGGTGCTCCGAGACGCCGCCGGCACAGCGGTGATCGGGAAGCAGTTTGAGGAGCACAACTCGCTGCCGGGTCCGGTGTATGCGGGGGGAGGCTACACGCTGCTGAGCGCCGCGATCCGGGGCGGGCCGCCGGCGGTGCGCCGTGTGCTGCAGGCGCAGCCCGGCGCTGCTCGCGAGGTGAGGGAGCCGCTCGGGTGTCGGTGCCGTTTCACCGCATTCGGGGGGAGACGAGAGCTGCCTGCTGCCAGGTGACCACCGGCGGCGCCACGGCGCTGCACGTCTGCGGCATGAGCCGGGCGGGAGAGATGTCGACGGCGCTTCTTCTCGAGGCGCTCGGCGCGGACGCGGACGTGGAGGCGACCGACGCATGGGGCTACACGCCGCTGCAGCGGCACGCAAGCAACAACTTGGCGGTGGGAGCGCAGGCGGGCGGCAGGCCGATGCGGTCACGTGTCCACCTACATTTGGCCAAACCTTATGCGCGGGTGAGCAATAGGCGCTGCTGGCCGCAGGCGCGTCGCACACACGGCCGTCGGGGCTGGAGGGGAGAGGCGACAGCGCGAGGGCGCTCGCGCGCCGCTTCCGCCATTTCGCGACGCTGAGAGTCTTTCAGCAATTTGAGCTCGAGAGGGGGATCCCGTTGCCAGAGGGGGAGATTGAGCTCTAGCATCGGTGCCATTCGGGGGGCGCATCTTGGAGCCCTTGGAGTGCAGTTAGTAACCTCACATCCAGGGGCCAGGGCCGGGGAGCTAAGAAGCGCACCCAGCGGGCCGGACGATGATCGGCGTCGGGCTACGGGCTAGAGAGCCCTGACCCCTAGGGGGGGTGCGCGTTCGCAGGGAAAGGGCCATAAAATAAACACGGGTCTCCGAGGGTTAGCTCCGCGCTCCGGGTTTCCCGCCTATCAGCAGAACGCCCCCCCCCCCCCCCTCCTACTCGGAGCTAGCGCCGGACCCCCCTCCGTGGTCTCCCTACTCTCACTCCGGGGTGTCTTCCCCTTCCTCTCGGTCCTTCCTTCTGTTCGCATCCCGATAGTTATGCGACGGGCGCTGGGCAGGCGCTGGGCCCGACCCCCCCTCCTAGAGCCCTTTTCGGCTGCGGCCCCGCCGCCGTCTCGTCCCCTCTAGAGCTGTTTAACGTTGGGAGCTGAACAGTGTTGCTAGTGTTAACAGTAACAACAGAACAACAGTGGGGCTCCCCAACAACAGTAGCTAACGTTAGGCCGGCTGAACAACAATAAGGAAGGCCTACCAGTGACCCACGACGATCTCCAGCGTCCAGTGCGGGGAATACCCGAAATACCCGGGAAAACCCAGGTATTTTCGGGTTTTCGCGGCTGACGGCCGAGAATGGTTCGCTTCGAGCAGCCGCAGCGGAGCAGGGCGAGGCGGTGCAAAGGGCGGCGGCCAAGGCAGCCGAGCGGGCAGCGGCGGAAGCTGTGGCGGCATCAGAAGCGGCCGCACGCGCTAGGAGCGAGCTCGAGGCGCGAGCGGCGGAGGGAGAGGCGGCTGTTGCAGCCGCTCGGGAGCAGGCCGAGCAGAACCAGGCGGCCAGGCTCGTGCTGCTCGGCGAGTCCAATGCGAAGCTTGAGGAGCAGCTGCTCGAGCAGAGGGCAGAGGTGGAACGGCAGCGGGTTCTCCACGCCGAGGCGGTGTCAGCATGGTCCGCCGGCCGCAAGGCGGCGGAGGAGGAGGCACAGCGCCTTCGCGAGGCGCTGAAGACGGCAGAGGCGGCGCTCGCGACGGCGTCCACTCCGCAGCCCGGGGCGCTGCCCGGTGCTGCGCAGGAGCTCGTCGCGACGCAGGAGCACGAGGATGACATCCGGAGCTTGCGAGCGGCACGCGACGAGCAACGAGCGCAGCTCGAGAGCAGGGAGCGCAAGCTCGCGGCCCTGCAGGCGAGGGTCAAAGAGCTCGAGACCGTCGCGGCCGTGGCCGCTCCACCCGCGGCCGCACCTGCGCCTCCACCCGTGCCGTCGGCAGCCGCATCGTCCGGAATGCCGCAGCTGGGAGAACTTCAGCAGCAGGCCCTAGCCGGCGAACTGGAAGGCTGGAGAATGGTTGCGAAGGAGGCACAAGAGGCCGCGGCAACCCTCGAGGAGGAGCTTTCCGTGGCCAGGCGCGAGCTCAAGGCACTCGGGCACAGCGGTGTCTTTGACAACGCGGCCCCACGAGCGAGGAAACGGTGCGAGGGCGTATCGACCGCGGTGGGTACGCGCGTCCCCAGAGCGGCGTCGTACGCCGGTGCGGCGCGCCAAGCGCGCACCGGCTCGTTCCTCTCCCGCCACAACTCGCACGTGAGGTTGTGACGTACACACGTCCCGAAGACGAGCTAAAGGAAGGTGGTGCGGTGAAGGGGTGGGCGGGGGCGCACACTGATTTTCTTTTGCCTCGCGGACGTCCCCGACGACGTGCCTCCAACGTGCCGACCAACGTGCGTGCTCGACGACGTGCGTGCTCGACGACGCTATCTTAGACGCTGGCTTGGACGCTGAGCTTGACCGTGAGCTGAAACTGACCACGCGGGCAGATTTTGTCGCCGCCGCAGTTCCAAGTCGATGCATGCCGCAACTGATAGTCTCCTCAGTGAGCGCGCTGACGTTTCATTCGCTGTTCGAACTCTGCCAGGACGTGGCCGAGGAATCGTGGCGGTGCGAGACATCGCCCCGGGCGAACAGCTCGCCTCGTTCGCCTCTTTTTCGCACATAATGCACGACTTTGAAGACGTGAGCTACTCGTACCCACACGGAGAGTCGCTGAGCGAGGCCTGCAGCGCCTGCCTCTGCTGGAGTGCTGCAGCGCAACCGCTGCGCTGCGAGGGCTGTGCGAGCGCCTGGTGCAGCCCCAAGTGCCGTTCATGGTCCCAGGAAAAGGGCCACGCTTTGTGCTGCGCAGGGCTCAGCAGGATTCACAGCATGAAGAGCAGAAAGTTCTCTCCCCGCGAGAGATCGACGGCGTGCTTTCTGCTGCGCGCCTTCGCGCAGCGCGCGTCCGAGGCGAATCACCGGCACTCGCAGCCGGCGCTCGACGGCGAGCCTTCTTTTGAGCAAGCGACCGCGCAGTGCCAACAGGTTGCACGCTCCGGCGCGTCGGCCTCCTCTGCTGCGCGCATCGTGCGCCTCGCCAAGCTGCAAGCGGGACGACTGGTTGACGAGGCGGATGCCTTGCGTCTGGTCGGGGCGGAGGCATGCAACTCGTTCCACCTATTTGACGAGCGGGAGCGCGTTCGAGGCAGCGCCATGTACCCGGAGGCCGCGATGATCAACCACAGTTGCCTGCCGAACTGCGTCATGACTGCCCACGGTCGGCATCTCGCCCTCGAGTCCATCTCCCCCATATCGCGCGGCGAGGAGCTCACGTACTGCTATGTGCGCTCCTTTGAGGCGGGGAGCAAGGAAACCCTCGACCCGTGGGGCTTTGAGTGTGACTGCGTGAGGTGCGCTGGCACACATCCCGAAGGAGGCGAGGGGCTGGAGGCCTTTGATGCCAAGCACAAGTGCACTTGCGGCAAGATTGTGAAAGCTACAATGGCCCGTGTCGCCGCAGAGAGCGGACGCTGTCGCTGCCATGCGCACAACACAACAAGCGGGTGACCACGGAGCTAGTGAGGCGTGACAACAGACAACGGTCCAAGGTGCATTTTTTGGTGTTTTATGTGTCGGTCAGTGCCACGCGTATCTTCTAGAATTATTGCCCATCTTGCGCTCTCTGTCGATCTCTCCCGCTCACCCGCCGTCCCCCTAAGCTCCTCGCACCCCACCGGCGGCGCCTCGCGTCCATGATGCCGCATTTGCGTTCATGCGGCCACGAGTGCTTCGGGTAAGGGAAGGCGGCTGCGGGTCCGCCACGCGGGTTGGGAGGCTGGCCGGACGCACCCGCGGCTTGCGAGCGGCCAACTGGGGGAGCAGGGGGAAAGGCGCTGCAGTCGCAGCCAAGATGCGCCGAGCGTCTGCAACAGCTCTGCTCTGCCATGCCCGTCTACCGTCAGGGCGTCGTGAGCGGCCGATGCCCGCACGATTCAAGGCACAGAAGAGGATATTCTCGGAGTACGTTGGCAGCCGTTCACCTGCAACATCACAAACACTGTCTCAGGGGCAGGGCGAGAGACAGGCGCAGAGCTGCGGGGCCGCACGCCCTTTGCAAGGAGGCCGCCGAGAAGCAGCGAGCCGTTTGTAGCTTCGTCCTGCTCCCGTTGGCGCCTTTCCGCCTTCGCCCGATCGCTCAGGCCCCGCAGTGGAGCGGACCGATTCAGCAGCGAGTCGCACGGTGCAGCGCCTCCTCCACCCAAGATGAGGCTGTCAAAGCGTCCGCCCCGCAGCTCCTCAAAGGCATCGAGGAGGGCGGCGGGTGGCGACGACCACATGCAAAAGTCGGTTAATTTGACGCGCGGTACGTCGCACGTGCTCACCTCCCGGGCTAGGCCTGGCTGACCTCCGCCGCGCGCATCTTCGTCCGCCCTCGAGCGGATATTCGCCCAGCCCATCGGAGCAAGAAAGACGTGCCCAAACCTGGTCCACCGGCGGCTCCCCATATCCAGCCTCATACGCGCGACGGCACTGTAGTTGACACGCATGGATGAAGCATAACTGCGCATCAAATCAAGCCCGCCTATCACCGCCGCAGAGTTCATGCGAAAGCTCGCGAGGCTCTCCCCTAACCGGCCCCACGACTGCATACTCGGCTGCACCTCTGGTCTGGCTGGCTGGACGACTGCTGAAACAACGGTCGGCTCGAGCGCACGAGAGACCGCCTCCAGACACGCCCAGGATGACGAATTGCTCGGTGCCAATAGGGTGCGTCCCTGTGTGTTGTATGGTGCTGCCGCCTTCTCAAGCGTCGACCAGGTGTATATGAAGACGTCGCAGCGACCGTGGAAAGCCTCACGGCACATCCGAGTCTGATTGAGCAGTCCAATGATCCCATCTTTCTTTCGATCGCAGGTGTCGCGCAAGTGGCCCGTGAAAACCAGCGCGGCCGCGGTCTCTGAGATGACCCCCGCATGTGGTCCCCGCATTAGAAAACGCCGCAAAGTTGTGGAAACATTACGCGCAACAAAGAAAAATACAACAACGGAAATAAAAAAATCCGGTGAGGCGAGGATGTGAGAAACGGGCA
>NW_005195548.1:0-1240 GCF_000372725.1 Emiliania huxleyi CCMP1516
CGCAGGTGAAGAGGAAGGCGGTGGCGATCGAAGTGACGAGGCCCAGCCACAGCTCATTGAGCAGCCGGGTCGCGGGGACGCCGCGCGGTCGCAGCGCGGCGAGCGGCAGCAGCAGCAGCAGAGGAAGTGCAACCGAGAGCCGCCAGAGGAGCCAGGAGGGCACCTGCTGCGCGAGCGGCGGCGTGTGTGGATACATGATGGACGGGTCGTTCAACTGCGGCCGCACGTCCCTCTCGAAGGGTGGCCACGAGTCGGCCCACAGCGCGAGGGCCAGAAGCAGCAGCGAGCACGCCCAGTCACCGACCGACCAGCGTGCGGCGAAAGACGATGTGTCTGGCGACGCCGACTTCCCGGCGCCGCGGAGGAGCGACGCCTGCTCGCTCATGGCGAGCCTCCCTCACGGCTCGACAAGGGCCCGACTGCGTTTCGTTTTTTCTCACGCCACGTGCCTCTGGACCTCCGTTCACGTGCACGAGCTTCTTGAGCCACCCACCCACCCACCCACCTCACGGCCCGGCTGAGGCTTGGAACCACCCACCCACCCCACCCACCTCACGGCCCGGCTGAGGCTTGGAACCACCCACCCACCCCCAGCCCCACCCACCTCACGGCCCGGCTGATGAGGCGAGGAAACCCACCCCCACCGAACGACCCACCCCCACCACCCAACCAACCGTCCCGGCCACGGGAGACACAAGCAAGGTAGCAAAGCACCCAGCCTCGCGCGCCTTATACAGCACAGCCTGACCCACAGCCGAGGGTTAGGGTTAGGGTTAGGGTTAGGGTTAGGGTTAGGGTCAGAGAGTTCAAGCCGTTGTGCAGCTCCTAAGAACGGGCCGCTTCGGGTCGGAATGGAGGAACCAGCGGTCCGTTGACGCGAGCTCTCGGTGAATGCTCCGAGAGTTCTTCGGGTTAGGGTTAGGGTTAGGGTTAGGGTTAGGGTTAGGGTTAGGGTTAGGGTTAGGGTTAGGGTTAGGGGTAGCTTGTTGTCGTCGTGCCGATAAGACAGAGACACGGGCAGCGACCCAATCGACGCACCAGAGCATGGTTGGGCGTGTGAGCCGCCATCTTGGACTGTGAGGCGAGCATTTGCCACCGGGAGCTCGCCGCCGCCCCTACACCGCCGCCGCCGCCCTCCCGAGGCCAGATAATAGCCCAAGTCGAAGAGTGCGCCCTTTCCTCGGTATCTGGGTGGCAGGCGGGACTAGAGAGGCACGCCAGAGCACGGCCGGGGGCGCGA
>NW_005195547.1:0-1239 GCF_000372725.1 Emiliania huxleyi CCMP1516
TCGCTCGAGATGGCTCACAAGCCTCACAGGTGGCCACGAGGCCTCGAAGGTGGCTGTCAAGCCTCGGCTTACCCAGACAGGCCTCTAGCACCCTTTGGCGTACCGCTGGTCGCCACAGCAGTCGCCTCTTTGTGTTCGCCACGATGGGGTCGTCACACATTGTGGACGCCCGACTGTGTGGACGCCATGGCGCGGCCTTGGCCTCACGCCATGGACGCCACTGTGGGGCTCGCCTGGCGTTCTCGCCCGGTCGGCACCCTTGTGTCGGGACGCCACGTCGTGATCTCGCCCCTTGTGGTCGACACTGAGGTCGCCAACTGTGGACGCCAGCAGCTTACCTTTGGCTTGCTATTGGCATGCCTCTGGCTTGCCTCTGGAGGACTCGGTCATCCGTCCTCGGACAGCTCCACCTCAGGCCCAATGCCTTGGCGGCGGCGGGTTGGGGAGCTGTCTCTCTGGGCGTCACGTTGCATACTGTCTTGCACGTGGCCCCAGTGGAGGTCTGCCCATGTGGGCCGGCCTCTTCCTTGCCGCACCAGTACGGTTCCTGCGCTGCCTGCATTGCAATCGACATTGCGGCGGCATGCGGCGGCATTGTGACGGAACGTCTGGGTGCGGCGGAACGTCGGCTCGAAAGGCCCCATCGCCGACGATATGATGCACCTGCCCCACTGGCGTGGGATCAGGGCGAGATGTCATCACGCGAGATTGCGCACGACTCGGACGATGGGGTTGAGCAAGCGGCCCAAAGCTGCGAGCCGACGGCGACGCGTGCTTTCGGCGTTTCGGCGATTTGGATGGATCGCACGTTTTGTTATGCTTGCTGTTCCCCTCTCCTCACGTTGTTGGATAACCTACATAGCCGCTGCGCGGCTATCTCCGATGAGTACTGTCCTGCCCCAGGCTATACCTATTTTACGCTTATTCCGATCAAACGACTCACCTTTTCACGCTTCAGCAAAGCTTGCCAGTCTCGAGCTCCACAATGCTCGCACACGACGGGTCGCGCTTCAGGGCCTCGAGCTGCCGCTTCGCGCCTCGCCTCCGACAAAATGCGGTGCACGCAATCAGCAACAACACCCCGACAGCCCAAGCGAGAACGCTCTGGTTGGGCGACTGTGCCATCTGCCCCGAAGCGACGCCGGCGCCGGATCGCTCCGGCCGCACCCCTCGCACCCGCGCGGGCGACGCCGCGGCCCTCCACTCAAACACGTCGGGCGCCGACCTCAAGCCGCGCAA
>NW_005195546.1:0-1239 GCF_000372725.1 Emiliania huxleyi CCMP1516
GGTTGTCTCATCCTCGGAGTCGGCCTCTACGGAGGCGGCGAGGTGCGCGGCCCGCTGCAGCGGCGTGGGCTGCATGCTCTCGCTGTGACTGTCGTGTCTCCGGCTACCGGTGCGCCTCTCGAGGTGGTCGTCCCTCTGGCTCATCGATCATCGTACGCGTCGCATCTCGAGGGCCACCTGCAGATGCTGTTGCCGGGGGCGGTGCGGGCGGGGGCGTGCTCGGACGCGGAGCGCGCGGCGTTGCAGACGGCTCTGGAATAGGAGCGTGGAGCTTTTATTTGGGTTCTGACCAGGTTCTACTATAACGGTCAAAAACTCTGTCTCCATGAGGGGCGAGATATGGGATTTAGTTAGAGGGACATGCACATGGACATGGACATGGACATGGACATGGACATGGACATGGACATGGACATGGACATGGACATGGACATGGACATGGACATGGACATGGACATGGACATGGACATGGACATGGACATGGACATGGACATGGACATGGACATGGACATGGACATGACACATCATGTCATCACATCTCACATGCACATGTGCACATGCACATGTGCATGTGCATGTGGGCATGTGTCGGTCAAAATGTGTGCACGTGCATATGTCCATGCACATCGTGAGACATGTGCATGTCCGTATGGCATGTGCATGCACACGCGCATGCACATGCACATGTGCACATATGTGCATGTGCATGTGGAGAAGAAGACAAGCATGCGCATGTGTGCACAACATGTACATGTCCACATGTGACATTGAATCCGTTTGAATTTTTTTCATGTCCGCGCAGCAATTCAATCATGCACATGCACACATACATGTGTTGTCCCCGCCCGATGCACGATCTTGGTGTGAGGGCGGATGTTCAAACCAGAGAGTGGAGGACCTCTGAAAGCTGACCTCGGACACCTTATGTCGGACACATTGACATACGTGCGCGGTCGACTCTTTTCGTTTTGCGACGATACTCTCTACGTGTATAATCCGCGTTGAGCGTTGTGGTCACATATCCCCCCTTCAAACAGAAACACACCTTAGTCACATCTCTCCACTAGCACCGTCAACGACGAGCGAGGTGTGAGATCACTCGCACTGAAATATATTAGATTGCGGTGCGTGAGACCCAGGGCCAGCAGCCACGAGCCAGCTGCTCTCTCGAAGCTGCTGAACAGGCCACTCTTGGGGAGTTGCTGCTTGCCAAGCTAGCAAGCGTCACTGCTCCTCCTC
>NW_005195545.1:0-1239 GCF_000372725.1 Emiliania huxleyi CCMP1516
GGCCGCGCTCGCCCGCGCCGCCGCCAGCGGCCGAAGGCTCGGCGCTGGAGTCGTCGCCCGGTCAGAGAGGCCGGGGATGCGTGCGGTGAGGGCGGCGGCGGCCTCGCACAGGTCGGGCTGCAGCTCGACGCCTGGGTGCGGGGACGGAGCCACGTGAGCCGGCGCGGTGAGGGGTGAGCCGCCCTCGCTGCAGGCGGGCGACGCGCCGACGACGCGGCAACCGGTGGTGGCGGCGAGGTAGCGAGACGTGCCGCCGATGCCGCTGCCGATGTCGAGGACGGTGGAGCCGGAGTCGAGCCCGAGGAGTGCGGCCGCCTCGTCGCAAGCGTCCGTGCCGCCGTAGTGGTACTGGTCCAGGTGGCCAAGGCTGTACAGGTCTTCGGCACAAAGGGGGCCGTCCGCCTTGCCCGCCTTGTCGAGCGCGCTGTAGACTGCGCGCACGCGCCAGTTGTACATGCGGCCAGACGTGAGCGCGCTGGCGCCGTCGCGACTCAGCGCGGACGAGAAGGCACGGCGCATCGCATGCACGTGCCACAAACCTCCGATCGCCGCGCCGGCTAGCGTTCCGGGTTTCAAAATTCTTTCTTTCACCTGTGTCGAGCCTGTGTGCTGTGAGAGAGAGTTTTCTTGTTTAAATTCTTTCTTTTCCCCGCCTTCCCTAAAAGTCATTTCTTTCTTTTTTCTGCGACTGGAATGGGTTGTTTTTGGCAAGAAATGATCAAACCATTAGTCCTGGATTCGAAAAGGAAGGAGGAAGGCGTGTCGCCATCAAGCTCAAGACTTAGGCTGTATCCATGTTTCCTCGTTTCCTTTCCGTGTTTCTCCACAGCACCCTCTCGTTTCCTCTCTAGTTTCCCGAGGAAACTCCGTGGAAATCAGCTGGTTTGGGCCCAAAATCAGCCAAAGCGGCAAAATGTGCGCCAAGCCCTCGCGGGGCTACATCACCGAACGCAAGGTCCAGGCCCGCGGCGCCACGCCGACGTGACTGACTGATGAGACATGAGTGCTGATGGATGATCTCCGACAACCCAAAACCAAAATGCAAATGCGGAGTGGCCCACTTTGGCGTGCAGATCCTGCGTCTCTCACTGCCCGAACAACAGAGACGGGTACCGCCGCAGGTCCCAGAGAAACCTCATAACAAGGCTGTGAACTCCGGCGCCGGGTCAGTCCCGCTCGTCCAATGCCTTCCATGCCTCCTCTCCTGCTCTGCCTCACCTTCGCAGCCCTCCCGGAGCT
>NW_005195544.1:0-1239 GCF_000372725.1 Emiliania huxleyi CCMP1516
GAGGGAGAGAGAGAGAGAGGCGGGCGGCTACCCTTGCTGCGCTGCCGCTTCATTCTGCTGCGCCGACAGCTCGCCAAACCGCTGGCCGACTCGCCCCTGCGTGCGTGCAGGGAGGCGGTCATCAAAGCGGGAGGGTGCGGGAGGGGAGTATCAGGTTGGCGGGCTCCGTGGGCAGCGGTGGGCTGCACGCGCGAAGGGGAGGCCCACCGAGTGTTTCAGGTACTTGTTTGCACATGTCGTCACGCACTTCTCCTCGGGCGCCGTCAGCGCCTTGGATCGGAAGCCGGTGACGCACTCCGAGAAGCAGCGCTCGACGAGGCCGTTGAACATGCGGAGCGTGTCTTTGAGCTGCATCTCCTCCAGCCGCTCGAGCATCTCTGCGGCGACGGGGTGCGCAACGGTGAGCGCATGGCGGGCACTGCAGTGCAGCGGCGGTGACGGCAGTGGCAGCGACGGCAGCGCGTGACAGAGAGGCGGCTTGGTGCACCTGTCCGCTGCTCTGCGGATGCGTGCTCCATGCTCTGCATGAGGGACTGCATGGCTCCTAGCCGCGGTTTCAGGCGCCGCAAACGACGAGTGCGCGGCTCGAAGTCGGGAGACCGGTTCGTTGTGAAGACTGGCGCTGGTCCGGGGCACCCAACCTCGGTGTGCATCTGCAAAGGCGCGACGTGTCGATTGACGATTTGACGATTTGTGCTTTTGACCCATCAGTCTCCCAACATGTGCGACATTAGTCAAAGAACTCGCTTCACGGCGGTCCGCACGTGAGCACCGCGGCGGCGCGGCGGACGTCCCGCAACGCCTCTCCACACTCCTCGGGAGCACACACACGGACATGAAGCGCGCACGCGGCCCAATGGCCGTGCACGAGCAGCAGCGCGAGCGCCGCTAACCGCACCGACACTTTTGACCGCGTGCCGCACTTCCCGAACCCCTTCACACCCCACTGACTGTCGCGCAATGTGCCGGCTCGTGTGCGGCTTCTGCCACGCCCACTCGAAAGCGAGCGCATCGCTTTTCGAGGAGAAGCCGCGCACAACGAGCAGAATGCGCCACGGCCGTCCCGCGGCGGGCGCGCCACCTCCCGAGAGCTCGCCGTTGTGCTGGCGCAGTCGTCGGACGGGGTCGGCTAGGGGTCGGGGCTCGCGCCGACGTAAGTCCTCCGACCGCTCTCGTCTCGCAGGAAGTAGACGCGCCACGCCGAATCCTACTCCTCCTTTTCCTCCTCCTCAGCCTCGT
>NW_005195543.1:0-1239 GCF_000372725.1 Emiliania huxleyi CCMP1516
CGACTGCCTACGCGCCCGAGGAGGCTCTAGCCGGGCTGGACTCGGCCAGTACTCATGCGCACTCCCGACGTGGAGGCCGCTTGCGCCGCCGACGCGGAGACGCAGAGCTCAGACGGCACGCGCTTACGCTCTGGCGGCACGCACGCTCACTGGCGCTCCGCCGTCGCGCTGTTCGCGGCCCTTGCGCTCGTGGTGCTGCTCGCCGCTCCGTCGGCCGCACCCCGCGTGGCGGGCACCTGGACGGCGCATTGGGCGAAGCAGACCTCCTCCGGCAAGGAGCGGCCGGTGAGCTTCCTGCCCACCCTCGTCCAGTGCGATAGCAGTAGACGGTGCTACGGGCGGTGCGAAGGCGAGCGGCAGCGGGCTGACGGCAGCCGTTGCACGAACGGGTGGTGCCACGGCACTTGCCTTCCTGGCTGGTACCCCGGCTACGCGGGCTGAAGCTCTACTGCGCAGCCCAAGCGCGGGGTGTGCGTACCGTGAGGACGTGTTGCGTGTGCGGCTGCGGGGTTGTGGTGTGCAGAGAGAGGTGCTCAGAACTCAGTGCCTTAGCCGTGTGTGTGCCCCATCGTCATCTACCTCCATGTCCTCAACCCTGGTTCAGAGAGGAGAGACTGCCGAGAGAGTTGGTTCAGAGCGGTCTGTGCGCCATCAGACTTCTTGTGCCAGTTATTATTATGATGTGCTGTGAGAGAGGCTTGTATTTAGGACACGAATTTTATCGTACAATGGAGAAGTTTACTTCGTAAGGTACCCACTCCCAACATTATTCCGCGACCCCCAACCTAGCTGCCCGGGCCTCCCACCTCACAAAGATTTGGCAAGAGCCACAAAGATTTGGCCGTCCACAAATGAGTGGCCAGGCCTCGTCCTCGACCGCAGCCGCGCCCGGCGCTCCACATCCACGGCCGCAAGGCAGGGCGCCGAAGGAGCACACGTGGGATGGAAGCTACGGGGAGAGCGGTGCCTGGCTGCACAACGTCACCGGGCTGCCCTGGGCCAAGGGCGGGCGATCAGCAGCCTCGATGGCTCAGCAGCGCGAGCGCAAGCGCGAGGACAAGCGCGACAGGAGCGGCAGGCCGGAGACGTCCGGCGCGCAGAAGCGCAAGAAGGGCGCGGTGGAGGCGGAGCGGCGCGACAGGAACCGGCGGCTGAACGTCATCAACCAGTACCGCACAGCGGCTCGCAAGAAGAAGAAGATCCCACTCGACTCGAGCCAGGTGGCGCGCACTAGGGAGG
>NW_005195542.1:0-1239 GCF_000372725.1 Emiliania huxleyi CCMP1516
CCCACCCAAGCGGGGGGGCGGCCCTCCCCGTAGCCAGTGTCGGCGCCCGTTCTTCATCGCGAGCCGGGGCCGGCATCAATGCACGACATCCTGGCGCTGTTTGGATAAAGAGAGAGGGGGGGGCTTTCCCCGGCGCGCTTTTTCGCGGAGGGGCGCTGGTTCGCTCTGCGGCGCGCCGGCGTGAAGGGAGCCAGGAGGGAGCTGGGAGGGCGGGCTGGCGGCGCTGCTGTGTGCGCAGGTGCCTCGCTGTCCTCTCTCAGTGTCTATCTGCGAGTCTGCGAGGGCGTGGTGGCCGGCGTGTGAGTGGGCGCGGGAGGCTGCACTGTCCGGTGTGTGTGTGTGTGTGTGTGTGTGTGTGTGTGTGTGTGGTGTGTGTGTGTGTGTCTTGTGACAGTGATCAGTGAGCGGTGTGTGTGTGTGTGTGTGTGTGTGTGTGTGTGTGTGTGTGTGTGTGTGTGTGTGTGTGTGTGTGTGTGTGTGTGTGTGTGTGTGTGTGTGTGTGTGTGTGTGTGTGTGTGTGTGTGTGTGTGTGTGTGTGTGTGTGTGTGTGTGTGTGTGTGTGTGTGTGTGTGTGTGTGTGTGTGTGTGTGTGTGTGTGTGTAGGGTGTGTAGGGTGTGTGTAGGGGTTGGGTGGGAGGGTGGATGATATCGGGTGGGGAACAAGAATTTGCGGGCGAAAAAGAAAGAAAACGTTCGCGGCAGCGTGTCTACAGCTCTATACCCAACCACGCTAGCAGAGTGCCGGGCAAGAGTTCTTAAGTTTGTTAAGAGACGAGCGTCTCTCAAAAAGCACACGGGCACGAACGAGCGAGGTGACTGGGCTCTCAGAAGAGAGCGTAAAAAAGAAAGGACTCGAATAATAAAAAGAAAAACACGGGACTTGTTTGAACACAGGCAGCAGCTCTCGAGTCGCGTACGGCTTTACGCATTAGGTTTATTAGGTAGAAAGGTGAAGAACAGTCAGGCTCGGACTGGACACCAGCGCGGTAGGGTATGGGTGGACGCTGGATAGATGATGACGACACGCACGAGGCAGCAACACACAGACACAAACAAGCTCACAAGACACACAGCCAGCGTGGCTGCCACACACCCTGAGTTGGCGTACACATAACTCAGGGCCACATCCTTCCTTCCTGTCGCCCCCCCCCAGCACTCCAAGGTGCCAAAGGAACAAACAAGGGCAGCCACAACGACACAACAGACGACAGGAAGTAACATGTGAGACTAGAGCAGGCT
>NW_005195541.1:0-15383 GCF_000372725.1 Emiliania huxleyi CCMP1516
AGAGCACGGTCGCTCCCTATTGCCACCTTCGTTTTTGCCATCAAGCGGAAGGCCGACGGGTCCATCGACAAGTTCAAGGCACGCCTCGTCGCCGACGGAAACACGCAGAAGCATGGTGTTGACTTTGACCGCGTCTTCGCCACTGTTGTCAAGGCCCTCACCATCCGGCTCGTTCTCGCCATTGCTGCCGCGCGTGACTACAACCTCAGCTCCCTCGACATTCGCCAGGCGTACCTTCAGGCCGCCCTCGATGAGGATCTCTACATGCGCGCCCCGCCCGGCGTCAACAACCGCGGCGGAGAGCTCGTATGCAAGCTACGCCGCAGCCTCTACGGGCTCAAGCAGGCTGGTCGCGAATGGGCTCAGCTCCTCTCTTCCTTCCTCGTGTCGTGGGGCTTTGTGCGCTCGACCATCGATGTCTGCCTCTACACCTACGAGAAGGACGGCACCGTCCTGTGGGCTCTCGTCTATGTCGACGACATTCTCCTCGCCGACAACTGCCCCAACTTACGTGCGCGCTTTGTTGCCGACATCTCGCGACGCTTCCCTACCGAGGACAAGGGCGAGCTCGAGTGGATCCTCAACACCGCGATCACTCGCAACCGCGCTGCTCGTTCTCTGACCTTGTCTCAGGGCCTCTACACCGCCGACCTCGTCGCGAAGTTCGAGTCGTAATTCGATCGCTCGCGCTCGCGCCACTTCGACTCGCCGATTGAGGAAGGCCTCGAGCTCTCTCCCGCCGATCAGCCCGTTCTCGGCTCCGTCGAGTACGACGAGATGTCCAAGTTTCGCGATGCGTACATGGCCACCATCGTCGGCGGGCTCCTTTGGCTTGCGAATATGACGCGCGTCGACATCGCCTACTCCGCCTCGCAGCTCGCCCGTTTCATGACCAACCCCGGCCCGTCGCACTTTAAGGCTGCGATTCGTGTCCTCGTCTACTTGCGCGACACCGCTGACCGCGCTCTTGTCATGCGCCCTGATCCCGTCCGTGGCCTCGAGAGCTTTGTCGACTCTAGCTGGGCCACCAAGTTTTCGTGCTCCGGCGGGATGTTCTTCTACTACGGGTGCCTGTTTCATTGGTTCTCCAAGATGCAGCGCTCCGTCACGCTTTCGAGCGCCGAGGCCGAGTTCTTCGGCGCCATGCTCGCCGCCAAGAAAGTTATCTTCATCCGCGAGCTACTGATCGACCTTGGCATCCCTGTCGACGCCCCCAGCGTCATCAAGTGCGACTCCAAGTCCGCCGTCGGCATGGCCTTCGACCCCGTCGCATTCAAGAAGACCAAGCATATCCTGCGCGCCGCCGAGTTCCTCCGTGACCTTGTCGCACGCGAGGTCGTCTCTGTCGAGCACCTCCCCGGCGCTGTGATGCTCGCCGACATCCTCATCAAGGCTGCCTCTCGCGCCGTCTTTGTCGAGCTGATCAAGCAGCTCGGCACCTTTGCTGCATGATCACGTCAGTTGCGCTCTAGGGGCCCTCGCACCCCCGTGCTCTGGCCAGGAGGGGCTTTTAGCGGGGCATAACTCCCCCACAACACAGACCTTACCACGCTCTCACTCCGCGTCCTCTCCGCGAGTACTTGGAGCACTTGGAGTGCAGTCATCAACCGCACATCCAGGGCCGGGGAGCTCAGAAGCGCACCCAGCGGGCCGGATGATTGGCATCGGGTTACGGGCTAGAGAGCCCTAGCCCCGGGGGTGCGCGTTCGCAGGGCAAGGGCCTTAAAGTAAACACAGTTCTCCGAGGGTTGGACCCGCGTACCGGGTTTCCCCTTAACTGCAGGACGCCCCCTCTACTCGGAGCTAGTGGACATTACACTGGACACCACGCCCAAACAGACACTTGCTTAGTCCTCGGTCCCGGGGCTCCACCTTCGGTCCTCCCGGGGCTCCGGTTCTCCCCGATTCGCTCTCTTGCTCGCTTGCCGAGCGTCATACGACGGCCGGTGTGGTCGTTTCCCTCGTTGTTGGTGTCGCTTCCTCCGCTGCCGCCTTTCGTCTTCGCTAGCCTCTCCCAGCTCCACCGGTTCTGGGGGGGGAGGCGAAGGTGAGGGCGGAAGGCTCGGTGGAGGCGGAGAGGGCGGCGAAGGAGGAGATGGTGATGGAGGAGGCGGCCAAGGGGAGGGCGGCGGCGGTGGAGGTGGTAGGGGGGACCGCAGTGGCAGGGAGGGGTCCGGGGGCGGGGGAGGTAGGTAGGGCGGAGGAGAGGGGAGCGGCAACGGCGGTGGAAGAGGCGGAGGGGGTGATGGCGCATAGGGCGGGGGCGGTGGGGACGGCAACGGAGTTGGTGATCGCGGAGGGGGAGGTGGAGGTAAGGGCGGAGGGCTTGGTGGGGGCGGAGACGGCGGTGGCGGGGATGGTGGTGGCGGGGAGGGCAATGGCCGGTGCGACGGCGGTAGCGCAGCCGGTGTCAGGGGCGGCGGAACCGGCGATGGCGATGGCGATGGCGGTGGCGACGGAGGGGGAGGCGGGTACGGAGGGGGCGGCGGGGACGGTGGCGGCGGAGAGGAAGGCGGGGGAGAGGGTCGATGGGATGACGGTCTTGGTGGAGGCGGCCAGGGAGGGGGTTGCAGAGGCGGCGGCAACGGAGGAGGTGGAGGAGAGGGGGGCGAGGGTGATGGAGAAGGTGGCGACGGCGGCTGTGGAGAGGGAGGCGGCGGAGGGGGCGAGGGGGTTGGTGTCGGCGGCCACGGATGGGGTAACGGTGGTAACGGCGAGGGAGGGGGTGGGGGAGGTAACGGCGGCGGCGGGGGGAGCGAAGGGTGAGGTGGCAGAAGAGGTGGAGGCAGGCGAGGCGGCGGCGGGGGTTGGCACGGGGGCGGCAAAGATGGAGAGGGGGGAGGGGGGGGGAATGAGGGAGAAGGAGAGAAAGAAAGAGGAGGAGAGAGAAAGAGGGCTAGGATGGGGGGGGGAGAGAGAGGGGGCAGGGGGGGGTTTGGAATGTCCGACTCCCGGGTGGAGACACTGCCCTTTGCAGGAGTCACGTGTCCCCAACGACCGGCAGTCGGTAATGAGGTTTGGTTGGTTGAGGAAGTCGGCCTCCGGTTCCTGAAGCAGGGCAGAAATAAATAAAGGTTAGGGACGTCTCGGGCAGTTATCGCCGCGTTGAATCCCTTCGTCTGCCGGAACGATCTCCCATCGGTTATAATAACCGGCGGCAATCGATAGTCAAAGTTGGGCTCCGGAAAGCGATAGAGCGCCCGCCCATGCCCTCCGCTTGTTGTGCAGCACTCGCGGCGCGCGCGCGCCGCGGTGTTGACCAACGACCGTGCCACTGGAGGCTCCCACGCCACTCGCGGCGATCCGCATCGAGGCCGCCCGTCGGCGCAGCAAAGGCACTGCGCACTTCTGGGCAGCGCCCAGAATGCAGGGAAGGCCTTGGCGCTTCTCGCCAGCCAGGCTGACTCGGCAACCGGCACGCGAGCCGACTGCGCGTCCCGAGCCCACGGATCGGCGCCGTCGCACAGGCCCGCCAGCCGCCGCACAGCTCCAGAGAGGCCACTGGCGTTGCGCTGCACTGCTTGAAGCTGATGTTGAGGCGCTGCACTGCTCAAAGCTGCCCCGTGCGCCGCCGCGAGCGCCGCGCCGTGGCCTCGTTCTCTGGCGAGCCCCAGCACGACCCCTCGCGGCCACTCGCGCCGTTGCAGCAGCTCCGACCCCGCCACTCCGGCTCCCGAGCGCGCGACGAGCACGAGGAAGAGCATGTGCATGGGCCAAAATCAGTTACTCAGACTCTCAGTCTCTTTTCTTTCTTTCTTTCATCGACAGCTCTGACGTGCGCCTCACCACTGACGGGAAGGCCGCCAAGTGGGGCCAGCACAGGTCGCACATTGTGGCAGCAGTCAGCAGTGCATGTCTGATAGCTAGAGCAGCAGCGTCAGGCTCACCGGATCGTGTCAAGCCTCTCGCCCGGCCGGCCGCGTGCAGACGTCGGCCTGTCTGCTGTAGTCTGGAGTGATCAGTCGGCGGTCAGTACGTAGGTGCGACCGATCAGGTCGGAGTTTTCTTATCACTTTCGGTGGAGGGTCTATCTCTGAATCTGTGTGTACTCCTCTGGGGGGTGGCGGGGGCCCCCGGAGGCACCGAGCGCCGCGCAGCAGTGTGCGGAAACGGGGCTCCGGCTCCACTAGTCGTCTCCACTAGCACCGACGACTTCCCGATTAATAACGGTTATCTTAAATAGAGGGCAGATTTGGAGAGATCTCGAGGAGTACATACAGATAGACCCTCCAATCTGCAATCATCAGAGAAACCTCCAACCTGATCGGTCGTACACCGCACACTCTGACCGGCGTGTGCGGTGTGGGCCTCTTCAGGTGTGGGCCCATGGGGGTGTGGGGGCCGGGGGCCCCCGCGCCCCCCCAGAGGGGCAGATCCTCGTGGCTAGGACCTAGAGAGCGGCTAGAGGACGTCCTGCGCGGTGTGAGGTGCGTGGGAGGACCGCGGTCCGCGCACGCGCCGCCTTGCAAAACGGCCAACGCTCACCCGCCACCACAGCCTGTGACTTCAACAGCGCCGGCCAGTGACTTGTGATGCTATTGACTGCGACGTCCGATACCGTTGTCAAAAGACACCCACTCACTCTCTCCCCGCGTCAAAAGCTAAGGTCCGGCTCCACCGCAGGCAGCCGTGAGCCGCCGAGCCAAGCATCGAGCATGCGCATCTTTGCGCGCAGCTCGGCGATCGCCTCGAAGGCCGCCTCGTCCTGCGGCGCCGGCGGCTCCGTCGGGATGGTGGCGGCCGCCTCGTTCAGCAGCCGAGATATCCTGCGGCGAGCCGGCACGACGCGGTGGGGCGACGCCACGCGGGAAGGGGAGAGAGCTGCGTTGGTGCGCTCGCCTCTCTGGCAAGTGCCGTGGCGCCGGCCCTGCAGCGACGAGCGCGTTCAGCATGTCGATGCGCCCGCGGAATCGGCCGAGCTCTCGCCCCAACTCGCGCCCACGGTCGCAGCCGAGCCGCCTCCCGTCGTCCTGGCCGCTCGCCGCGCCGCGGACGGTCCCCTCTGCGTAGCCGGCGGCGAGGAAGTGCTCCTCAAGCCCGAGCGCGCCGTCGAAGGCGGCGTCGATGTCGTCGATCGCCGCTGCGGCTCGCGCCGCCATCGCGTTCAGGCCGGAGCTCCTCTCACGACACTGGGCTGGACTGACACCTCTCGTAGGGTCGGGGAAGAAAAACGCCGGCCAAAGTGCTAAAATTGGACAAAGGACAAGAAGTGTCAAAGGACAAGACGT
This sequence comes from Emiliania huxleyi CCMP1516, assembly GCF_000372725.1. NCBI lineage: Eukaryota > Haptophyta > Isochrysidales > Noelaerhabdaceae > Emiliania > Emiliania huxleyi. The sequence goes on from NW_005195541.1 coordinate 5,229, forward strand.
GCTTTTAAACGCGGGGCAAAGTGCTAGAAGTGGCCGCGATGCGCCCCCTCCCCCTCGCCCTTGCAAAATCCTGCAAAGGTGGGGACGTGTCTGTCCTCGACCCAGCCCTAGCTTGGATGTCCATTTTATTTATTTATTTATTGGCCGTGGATGTGAGGTTAATGACCGCACTCCAGCCCGAGCGCCGTCGACCGCACCGACTACGGCACAGCCTCCGGCAGCGCCCGGGGCTTCGCCCAGCACCACTCGCAACAGCTCTCGCGCGCCGCCGTCTGTGGCGACGCGCAAAACATCAACAACGCTGCTCGCAACATGCGTGTCGCGCACTCATTCATGACCGGTCTCAATGTCCCACCCCCCTGCGCGCGGGCCTTCTCGTAGGCCCGCGGGTAGTCTCACCCCATCCCCAGGGCCGCCTCCAGGGCTCGCACTCAACCTCTCACAGACCAGCGCACAGCGCCATAGGAGGTATATTCTTCTCAATAACAAGGCTGTGAAAAAGTGAGGCGTGGACGTACTCGCCAGCCCAGGGTTCCGGCTCCTACCCAGCCAGAGCAGACAGGGGGTCTGTTGACCATGACTCGCACCAAAACGCCCTACCTACCTACCTATTGCGGGCGCCAACCGCCAGGCTCCGTGCCCCACCTACCTACCTATTTCCCAGGCCGCGCAGCGAAGTGAAAAAATACCCGTTAGCCCTCTGTCTGTCCCGGGCGCGTTCGCCGGCGCTGCCGTCCCGGGCGCCGCCACCGCGGGCGCCGCCGCTGCACCCGTCTCGGCTGGCGTCCCAGCCGCAGGCGACTCGTCTGGCATGGCCCCGTTCGCGGCTAAACGCGCCGTCTCCCGCGCGAGCACTTGGAGCACTTGGGGTGCAGTCATTAACCGAGCACTTGGAGCGAGCGAAGCCTTTTTTTACCCCCCCCCCACCCACCCACCAACCTCCTATTGCGGGGCCCTCTGGGGCGGTCAAATCGGTCCTACCTACCTATCGCATAATACGAGCGTCACTTTGTACCCACCCCCCCTAGTTCGTGGGGACCCCCCCGCCGGTCGGTGGTCTGCCCCCGAGGTGGACCGGACCCCCCCTCCGGTCGGTCGCTCTCTCGGCGGCGGGAGGTGTGACGACCGACCCCCCCCTCGGTCGGTGTCCTTGCCGTGAGCCCCCTCAAACGCTCTCCCTCCTTCTCGCGAACCGCCACGGGCGCTTCGAAATCGCCGATTTTCACTATGAAAACCAGTCACGCAGCCAAGCGCCAAGGAGACTCTTCGCCGAGGCCCGAGCGAGCCCGACCGCACACATATGTGGAGCATCTACGCAGTCGCAGGCCTGGTCCTGCTTGCCGTCGCTTTGTACAAGCTCTGGCAGCGCTCCAGTTCTCCACAGTACGCGCGCATCGTCAACGGGTACAGTGTGTCGCCGACGAAGCTAATCATGGACGACGACGACGAGAGCGTGGACATGGACGAGCTCGTGTTCCGACCCAATCCTGTAGAGCGTCTCGAGCTCAGCAACTGTCTCGGACGACGAGGAGTGATTAGACGGGGAGAGGTCGCTTGGTGTCTCTAGTATTTCGAGATACTAATTTATTCACAGCTGCGGCGAGCGTGTGCGGTGTGACCCTCGAGCCAACCCGACCGACCCCCCCCTCGGTCTGCGCTCCGACCGACCGGACCCCCCCTCCGGTCTGCGGTCCTCCGCGGCCGTCGACCGGACCCCCCCTGCGGTCGGTCGGTCTGCGCTGGGCGCTCAAACCGCGAACTCGGCCTGTTCACTACAAGATGACGCTCGTATAAGGTCTAACCGTGGAAACAGACCCCCCGTCTGGGTAGGAGCCGGAACCCAGAGGTAGTGGTCTGCAATCGCGGCCCCGCTCCTCCGTCTCTTTGCTTCTACACGTGACCACTTTTCGAAGACCTGTGATGCCCACGCTGCTGCTGGACGTCGTTGTCGACGAGCTCCTCACGCTGATCGCCGGCTTCCTGCCTGCCCACTCCGTGTGCGCTGCACGAGCCACCTGCCAGCGCCTGCTCCGAATCGCCAGCTCTGACCAGTTGTGGCGGCCGCTTGCGCTTTGGCTTCCAGGAATGGGCGCTGCTTATGCTACAGCAGCACCGGCTGATCCGGTGCCGTGGCGCGCCATCCTCGCGTCGTGGACGGCCTCGCACGTGGCGCACGCAGTCGACGCGGCGGCCGAGCGGCTGCAGGCCGACGGCAAGCGCGCACACAGCAGCCAGCGGCTTACGCAGGCGCGCCTAAGGCAGACACTGCAGCGGGCAGAGTCGGCGCGTACCGTGCGCGAAAGGCGTAGCGGCGAGCGGCAGCGCCTCCTTGCCGCGCATGCCGCCTGGCGCGAAGAGACCCACCAGCCGAGCTGGAGGCTTCCACAGAGAGAGGCCGCGCCGCCGCCGTGCGCGCGCAGCATCGCCGACGCGCAGCGCGCGCTTGATGAGGCCGCCCGCCATGTGCTGGTGGCGGAGGCGTCGGTCCTCCGCACCAAGCAGGAACTGCGCGCGCTGATGGGCGACATCTCGAGGATCGACGGCCAGCGGCGCCAGCTGGTGATGGCCGCCTCGCAGGCGCACAACGTGGCGCGGCGGTGCGCGGCGCAGGTGCCGAGAGGGCTTGTCGCGGAAGCGGTCGGCCACCGCGGCCGCTGCTGGCCGGTGACTCATCAGGGCGGGGGGAGCTCGTCCTCGGACCCACGAGCCATGTGACAACTGACAATTTAGAGAGGGGTCGCGGGTAGCGTTACTTTGGTGTCGGAGCCATGGTCGGAGCACGGGTGAAAAAGGAGCGCCGCCGCCCGGGAAAAAGCAAAATACATTAGCTATAACACACCTATATCGAGATATATCGTTGTGGGGTATCATCAGAAGAGACGCGAAGAGCGACGTCAGGGACGCTGCGGTCAGAGTGCGTGAGAGACGGACGGACTTATCCCCAGGACTCTCGACGGGTCTCCGATGGCCGCTTGGAAGTTCATCATGATGACTGCGCAGGGAAGGGCCCGTTCTCTCCTGGTTCTCTCGCATCGCGTCATGCTGTGTCGCGTCACGATCTGCTGGGGCGAATTCTTCTCTACCTCGGGCGCTGCTTCCGCTCATCGATCAGGTTGCCCTCCTCGTCACGCACAAACGGATTCTTTCTCGCCCGCTTCAGTTCATGAACCGGTTCAGCGCGCCGCCGCTCGGCCTCAGTCATCCGCTCGCCTACGGCGGGCTGCGCACGAATGAAGGCAAGTCCCAATGGCGGCTCTCGACCGTTCAAGTGGTGGGCACGTGGTCGAGACGGAGGCTGCAGCAGAGCCTCCTCACCCGGCTCCGCAAGGCGAAGGCCTTGCACTCCCACTCGCATCGCGGAACGAGGCCGCGCTGTGAGCCCGCCGACTGTGAGCCCGCCGAGCGACACTGCGGGCGCAATGAAGGCGAAGAGCATAAGGGCTCGCATTGCGTGGTGGCCACCACTCTTTACGACGAACTCGAGTCGAGTCGTCGTGGGCTTCGATGCCTAGTGCTTCGATGCGAGTCCCCAGCTGCAGCAAGTGTGTACTTTTTTTGCTTGCTACCTACCTACCTCTAGCCTCGCATGTCACTTCCTGTCGTCTGTTGTGTCGTTGTGCCCTTGTTTGTTTCTCTTGGCACCGTGGAGTGCTGGGGGGGGCGACAGGGAGGATATGGCCTTGAGTTATGTGTAAGCCGACTCAGGGTGTGTGGCAGCCCGCTGGCTGTGTGTCTTGTGAGCTTGTTTGTGTCTGTGTGTCGCTCGTGCGTGTCGTCATCATCTGTCTAGCGTCCACCCATACCGCGTTGGTGTCCAGTCCGAGCCTGGCTGTTCTTCACCTTTCTACCTACCTACCTACCTACCTACCTACCTACCTACCTTACTTATGGGAACCGACTTACCTACCTACCTACCTACCTTACTTATGGGAACCGACTTACCTACCTACCTACCTACCTTACTTATGGGAAACTAAAAAAGAATCACTGGATTGAAGGACTGAAGGTGGGGTACTATACCAACTAACAAAAAAACCAACTAGAGTGATGGTTGGTGGTACTCTCCTGCAACCACAGTCCTTCTTGTGACATGGCAGGCCACTCTCAAGCCCTACCAGCTTCAGATCACCCATTTGGGGAGGATCGACATCGTGATTTCCGGAAAATTTCTTTTTTTGAAAATTCCAGCTTGAAGAGAGGGAAACCCCCGACGGGAGGGCCCAGACCTACCCTACCTACCCCGTCATGAGTGCCGCCCAAGCAAAAAAAGTACACTTGCGGGCATTATTTTGTTTTGCTGCTCTCGATTTGCGCGGGTCCCCAGGTCTCCTCCAGGGCGCGAGCTGCGTTGTCGGCGTTTGTTGGTGGCGGGTGGTGTTTGTCAATGACGCCGTTAATGCTGCTCCTAACGACTACCTCCTTCTCCGTAACCACCGCGCACTCGTTACCGGCGCGTACGACGCCGCCTGGTGTACCACATGGAGCCATCGCCTATCGCACGCAGAGGCCTCGATCGCCCTCACCAACCTTGGTGGCTGTCGAGCTCGAGCAGGCAACCGCCGACCGGCTGCGACAGCTTGGGTTGGTTGGAAACTACGACAACATCTGGCTCGACACTGCAGTCACCGCCGAAAAGCCACTGAGCGAGACGCTTCCTGAGGGCGCGAACCGGATCGTCGAGAGCGGCAGGGGAACGCTCTCCGTCGGAGGCGAGACGTACCCGCTCAAGAAAGATACGGTCATCACCGTCGTTGACGGCCCCGCCGAGATGGTCTGGTCGGCGAGCGGAGACGAGGAGCTGGTGCTGCTGCTGAGCGAGTACTGGTCACCACCGCGAGTCTTTGCTCGGACTTTTGCTGCCCCGATCTGGGCATTGATGGGACTCTCCGTCTTTGCGGGCAACTTCCTGTCCGGCGGCGGGTGAGGCTGAGAGTGATCATCTAGAAAGAGAGGCGCGTGCTCGGGCGCCCGCGGCGATCAAGAGCGGCGCGGCGGGAAAAACTAACTCGCTCGTTGTCCCTGACTCGTACAGGGCGGGGACCTGTTCCTTTTTACCCATCTCCAGAGGTGTCCGTTTTATTTGTTTATTATTTATTGACTCGTTCTCAAACAGAAGTCAGAACGATGAACGTAAACAGACAAGGCGCTGCGCTAAAGGGTGTGGATGCTGGGTTGAACAAAATCGAGGGACGCGACCCACTTCGCCACAGACGGCCCCGCGCCTCGCCGCTATGACGGGCACACGCCCCGCACCGTCCGCTGTGTGCCCGTCTTTGTCCGGAGTGAAAAGTCCAACGCGCTCGTCGGTGGCGGCTTCCCTCAACCTGCGCCGCGCTCGGCGAACCTCGACAGCGCTTTCGGTGGCATGCAGCTCTTTGCGACAGATTCCTGGAGAGCAGCTCCTCTGCTGCTCACACACTCTGCACAGCTGACACAGCCTACTGTGCGGCTGCCACAGCTGTGACAGCGATGGGCTCGCCCTCACTGGCCCTCAGTCACTTGTGCTGCGGCTTGTGTGAGCGACACTGCTCGGCGACTGCCGGCACACTGTGAGACCATGGGTGTGAGGTGAAACCACGCTACCAGCGCTTGGTCACATCGGCCCCGAGGTCAGATCCATCTACTCTGTTGATGACAAGACTTGTCTACCGGCTGGAGCCGAGCAGGAGGGCTTGGCGCACAACCCCTGTTCAACTCACCCTCCACACCCCGTATATTTGCGTACTTCTCTCGCGGCTCGGCACAAAATTGAGCGATGAGAAGAGTCGGTCCGTTTTATCCGGTTGGTAGAAGAGAGGAGGCGCGCGACAAAGTCGAGAGACGAGCACACCGCCACACACACACATGAACCTGGGCCTCCCCGCTCTCTTCACTCTTGCTCTTGATGTTGACGCTTAACCCCTCCCAGCTCCCCCACAATTCCCCGCTGTGTGTGTGCGCAAGCGCATGCGCTGCGGCCGCAGCGCATGCGCACACATACTGGGGCGCACGGGATGGGGCGCACGAGGCCCACCGGCACCGCGCGGCATGTGGCTACTGCACGCACCAGGCGGGCCCGCGGTGGGCTGGCCACATTCTGCACGAGGCATGCTAGCAGATGGAGGGCTCCGCCCCCTCCCACGCGACCGCCGCGTCCTTCCACCGCGTACTCAGCACCGCCGCCAGCCCGCGCGGCTCGAGCGGCACTCCGCGCGCGCCGCCCGGCGTGAGCGACACGCGCGTCAGGCAGCGCTTGTGCTCGTGGCCACGCGACGAGAGGCCGTTATAATGGAAGAGCGTCACTATACCGCCGGCGGCAGCGGCGGCCGCTGCCGCGGCCGCCGCCGCCTCCTCCCGGACCGCCGCTTCCGCCGCCGCTCGCGCAGCCTCGGCGCCAACCACGGCGGCCGCTGCGGCTGCGGCGTCGGCGTCGGCGGTGGGCAGAGGCACGGCGGCCGCCGCCGCCGTGGCAGCGGCGAGGAGGGCGGACGCCTTTGGGTGGCGCGGCAGCGTCGCGCGCTGGAAGGCGTCCCACGTCACGATGAGGAGCGAGTCGGGGTCCACCTCCTTGCGCAGCGTGTCGTAGTCCGGCAGCACGCCGCTGTACTCTGGCGGGAGGGAGGAGACGAGCGGGCGCAGCGCCTCGATCGAGACGAAGCCTTGCCTGAGGATGTGTCGTGGACGCGTCGTGGACGCGTCGTGGACGCGCCTCCCCCCTCGCCGACGGGGCGGGCAAGCAGCTCGCACCCGTCCCCGTCGAACTCTGCGAACCGGCGCTGCAGCTCCTCTTCGAGCGCCTGCAAGGTCCAAGGCACGAGGCAGCGCTGGGGCCTCCGCGGCGGTGGGCGCGGCCAAGGGCGGCAGGGCGCGCCTCGAGTGCGGACGGCGCGGCGGCGGAGGCCGAGGTGGCAAAGAGGATGGAGTAGTGCGTCTGTGACGCGACCACCCAGATCGGGCTCGAGGGGCACTTGAGCCGCGACCCAACCTGCGCGGGGGAAAGGCAGAGCATGTCGGCAGGAGGGCAGGGCGGGACGGACGGACGGACGGACGGACGGAGGGACGGGGGTGAGACGGACGGACGGACGGACGGGGGTGGGAAGGACGGACGGACGGGGGTGGGACAGACGGAGGGACGGGGGTGGGAAGGTGGCGCGACCTCGACGTAGCGCAGCGCCTCTAGCTCAGAGAGAAGGCCGACGGGCGGCGTCGCGCGGATGCCGCGCAGCACGAAGCCGCCGCCGAGGTTCCTCTCTCCGTCGAATAGGTGGGCGACCTACGGCGGCTCCGCAGGCGGGTCCGGGAGACAGGCTCCGCCCCCCGGGCTCCTCTCTCCGTTCCAAGAGGCGCTGCGCCGCTGCGCCGGTCAGCATCAGGCTGAGAGCCTCCTGCGGCGCGGTGGTTGGGGCTAGGGTGGGGGGTGTCGGGTGGGGGGTACCGGTAGCGGCTTGGGCTCGGGCGGAGAGCCTCCTGCGGCGGATGGGGTTCGGGCGGGGCTCTCGGCTTCCGGCTCGCGTTTCGGGAGCGGCAAAAGGGTCAAGCCAGTCAGAGGCAGCCGCGGGGACTGCGCGGGTTTCGGGTCTAGGCGGCGTCCTGCGCGCAATGGCCAAAGGTCGGGTCGAGCAGCGGCGCCTCGCCGTCGTCGCGCTCCGCCGCCACCAGAGCCAGCCCGCGCGTGAGCAAGACCGAGCAGAGGAAGCCGAGCGCACCTGCAAGGGGGCGGCACAACCCAAGTGTGAGCCGCGCTGACCTCTCCGGACCGGCAAGCCCACGCCGCCGCCAGACGCACCGCTCCCGCCCCGCAGCCGAGACGCGCGCGCGGAGAGCAGCGCCCGCGTCTCCTCCCAGCTCCGCGCCTCCGCCGCCGCGCCCGCGATGGCACCGACCGCTTCGTGCAGCGGCGGCGGGTCTGCAGCCTCTGAAGCAGCCTCTGCCGCCTCCTCCGCCAGCGCCACGACGGAGACGCCTCGCGGCGGCGGCACGCCCTCGGCGCCGCTGGGCGCGACGGCGGCCTGCACGGAGGGAGGCGGGGAGGGAGGTGGAGAGGGAGGAGGAGAGGGGAGGTGGGGAGGGAGGGGCTAGAGAAGAGGTGGGGACGGACGAAGGGGTCGGTGTAATCGCGGGCGCGGCGGCGGAGGCGTGGAGATGGGAGGAGCCTGGATCGCCACCAAATATCTGTGAGCCCGCAGGGCAGCGCCTCGGCCGCCGCCTCGGACGGCGCCGCCAGAGCCTCCTCGCTCGCCTCTCCGAGCCACGACTGCGCGCCCTGCAGCTTGCGCGCGCGCGGCTCCGGGTCAAAGAGCAGCCGGCGCAGCGTGAAGGCCTGGAGACGGGCGCGAAATCTGGCTGAGGGTGTGGGTACGTGCGAGGGGCTTTGGGGACCGAGGCACGGCCGGGGATATACTCGCGCCTGCGCCGCGGCGAGCACCGCACACGGCCCGCCTTGGTTCTGCGCGAGGCCGGCCGTGAAGGCGGGTGCGTCGCCGTCCCCGGAGGCGGCCGGCGCCGCAGCAAAACTGATGCCCTGCCCGAGCCACTGCTGCGCAACGGCAGGAGACGTCTCGCCAAATATGACGGCGAGCAGCGCCGCCGTCGCCGAGTCGGCAGCCCCACCACCGACGGCACAGCCGCCGCTCGCGCTCTCTGTTGCGAGAGAGAGCGCGAGCGCACGACGGAGCTCGTCGTCGTCGTCCTGCCTCGGCGACTGCTGCTGGAGGGAGAGCGCGAGCGCCGCCTCCAGCTCCTCCTGCTCTGTCCGCCGCGCCGTCGTCATCTCGAAACACAGTGGAAAGCGGTGCGACGAAAGAGAATTTCACCTGCGCTCCTCCTCCTCCTCCTCCTCCTCCTCCTCCTCCTCCTCCTCCTCCTCCTCCTCCTCCTCCTCCTCTGTACATCCTCCTCCTCCTCCTCCTCCTCCTCCTCCTCCTCCTCCTCCTCCTCCTCCTCCTCCTTCCTCGTCCTCCTCCTCGTCCTCCTCGTCCTCCTCGTCCTCGTCCTCGTCCTCGTCCACGTCCTCCTCCTCCTCCTCCTCCTCCTCCTCCTGTATGTATGTATGTAGGAAGGTGAAGAACAGCCAGGCTCGGACTGGACACCAACGCGGTATGGGTGGACGCTGGACAGACAGATGATGACGACACGCACGAGCGACACACAGACACAAAACAAGCTCACAAGACACACAGCCAGCTGGCTGCCACACACCCTGAGTTGGCGTACACATAACTCAGGTCCAAATTCTTCCTGTCGCCCCCCCCTTTATCCAAGGTGCAAACTCCTTCTCCTGTATGTATGTATGTAGGAAGGTGAAGAACAGCCAGGCTCGGACTGGACACCAACGCGGTATGGGTGGACGCTGGACAGACAGATGATGACGACACGCACGAGTGAGACACAGACACAAAACAAGCTCACAAGACACACAGCCAGCTGGCTGCCACACACCCTGAGTTGGCGTACACATAACTCAGGTCCAAATTCTTCCTGTCGCCCCCCCCTTTATCCAAGGTGCAAAGCGATACTCCTAAATCAAAAAATAAAAAGAAATTCGCCGCGGAGGGCGCGCGCGCACGGCAGCCTGCCCACGGCCCGGCCGCTCATCGTGATCATGCTCGCCACAATCCTCCGCGAGATTGACGCCGGCATCGCCATCTTCATCGCCGTCGCTACAGCCATCCTGCTCAAGGAGTGCGCCGAGGCGGTCGCGGGCAGCGCTGGCGCGGGGGACCGTGGCTCGCTCGGAATTGCCGCGCTGCTGCTGGTGTCGTCCGCAGGCCGGATATCGGCGCGCCGCGCCGCGCGCGCTGCGACGCCAAAGCCCGTGCTTGCGGTCGACCTCGACGAGGTGTGCTGCGGCTATCGGTAAAACAAAGGCTTCGCTCGCGCGGGAGACGGCGCGTTTAGCCGCGAACGGGGCCATGCCAGACGAGTCGCCTGCGGCTGGGACGCCAGCCGAGACGGGTGCGGCGGCGGCGCCCGCGGTGGCGGCGCCCGGGACGGCAGCGCCGGCGAACGCGCCCGGGACAGACAGAGGGTAACGGGTATTTTTTCACTTCGCTGCGCGGCCTGGGAAATAGGTAGGTAGGTGGGGCACGGAGCCTGGCGGTTGGCGCCCGCAATAGGTAGGTAGGAAGGGCGTTTTGGTGCGAGTCATGGTCAACAGACCCCCTGTCTGGGTAGGAG
>NW_005195540.1:0-1239 GCF_000372725.1 Emiliania huxleyi CCMP1516
GGGGGAGGGGGGTCCGCCACCTCGCCGACATTTTCGTAGCGGACCACCTTCTTCTCGGGCGGCGAGTCAAAGTCGATGCAGTCTGCGCGCGGGGCGGCGGAGCAGCTGTGTGCTGCTGCATAGAGACCGCTGCCTCAATTTCCGTTGGCCGCTCAAGAGAAACAAGCGCGCTAGCACCGGCCCATTATCCGCTCGCCGCGCTGTGCGGGAGAGGGGCAGCTGGGAGAGGCGCGCTAGCACCGGCCCATTATCCGCTCGCCGCGCTGTGCTGGAGAGGGGCAGCTGGGAGAGGCGCACCGCAGTTGTTGAGGTCGATGTAGAACAACTCGCCACCACCCCACATGAAAGGCCCCGTAATGCTCGACCCCTCTGGCCAGGTGGTCGGCGCGTTTGGGTATTTGACGGGGTCGTATGGGGCGGAGAGTATGCCAATGCCGCAACGATTCGTGCGGCCCCCAAGCGCCTGGAGGCGGCGGTGATGTGCGGGAGGAGTGCGGGAGGAGGGGGAGGCGGAAGTGGCGGTGGTGTGGGACGGGTGGAAGGTAGCGTCTTATCGGGAGGCGCTTATGTGGGAGATCGGGGGGACAGTCGGCAAGGAGGCGGACGGCGACAGCGAGGGTGTTGGGGGGCGCTGGCACCGAATCACTCGAGCAGCCGTCGGAGGCGTCGCTTCCAGGGAAGCCGGCCATGTTGTTGACGATCTCGGTGGAGAAGGCAAATTCGAGTTTCAAGCCATCCAGGCGACGCTCCGAGTGCACACCGGCCGAGAGGCCGATTGCCGACAGCAGCACGGCGGCGTGCAGCTGCCGAGCTGGAACTGGAATCGAGGCGAGAACGGGGAGTAGCACCAGCAGTCCTGCGCGCCACAGGAGTCCAAAAGAAGCGGACGCGGGACGAAAGGCGAATGGCGTGACCGCCACGGCGCAGAGCCTGACCAGAGCACCAACGGCGAGCCCGGTGGCCGCCGTCGTAGGCATGGAAGTCGTAGTAGGCATGGAGAGGACCGACTTCTTTTGCATCTGCACGCCTTGTTTGGTCGAACTTTTGGATGGATTCTGTGGATGCAGCCTTATTTGGCGCACGCACCCGCCTGTTTTTTTCTGTTTTCTTTCCCTGCTAAAATTCTTTCTTGGACACCAACGCGAGAAGAAGTCTCTCTCTCTCCCCAACGCGGGTATGGGTGCGTTGGAATGCGGAGATAGTAACTGCTCTCTGTGGTGCCCCCTTGGCACTTTGCTC
>NW_005195539.1:0-1239 GCF_000372725.1 Emiliania huxleyi CCMP1516
GCGCTGGCGCTCGCGATCCCGCTCGCCGGTCCGGCGCCCGCGCTTCGAGCGCAACCAGCGCCACGAGCGCCGCTTTCGGTCGCGCTCGCCGGACTGCTCCCGCGCCCCGCCGCTCTGGCGCCAGCGCTCGAGGGAGGCGGAGGAGATGGAGGATGCGTGGCTGTGGCACCGGCAGCGCTTCGAGCCGCGCTGGCGCTCGCGATCCCGCTCGCCGGTCCGGCGCCCGCGCTTCGAGCGCAACCAGCGCCACGAGCGCCGCTTTCGGTCGCGCTCGCCGGACCGCTCCCGCGCCCCGCCGCTCTGGCGCCAGCGCTCGCCGCCCCGTGGTCCGCGCTCGCCGCCTCCTCGCCACCATTCGCCGCCTCGCCCACCGCCGCTCTATTATCGCCACCACTCTCCGCCTCGCCACCGGCCGCCGCCTCGCCGCCGATCGCCGCCTCGCCGCCGCTAGCCTGCCTATTCGCCAAAATCGGCACGCCGCCACGCCGGCGGAATGGCTTCGCGCACGCCTCGCAGATTCGTGTTCCCGCCCGAGTCAGGCGCGGAATTCCCCGAGTCACTCGACCAGCGCTGTGGTGTGACTCGGGAGGAGGCGTCCTCTACGGCTCTAGCACGCACACAAGGCTCAAGGGGCCCAACCCGCAGCAGCCAGCACAGCCGTGGGGGACGGATCACAGCACAGATGAGTCAGGGAAGTAGACCCGAGAACACAGAGGCGTGTGTACACAGAACATCGGCTAGCGTCGGAGCATTTGGACGCGGCCGCTGTAATTTTTCAGTGTATGTAGCTCTTACGAACATACCCGAGGGTGAACTGCTGACAGGGTTTGCGATGAGGAGCGATCCGAACGTGGCATTCGGGTGATTAGATCACTACCGCCGTAACGCAAGAGCACTGCGACGGATCGGGCTCATGCTAGCATCCACCTCGCGGGCCGACGTTCTGGCCCAGCGAGGCTGCTGCGGAGCACTGGCGGGCCGACTTTCTGGCCCAGCGAGGCCGCTGCGGGACACACCGGCGGCTCCGTTCGCTCCTCAAGAAACTCGGTATTGACCGCGCAAGATATAAAGGGTGTGTCCTAAGGGCTCTGCTCGCAAGGCGCCCGCGTCGCAGACGCGGTACCATTGACAAATCTGCAATATACCCCCACACGAGCAAATAGCAAAATCCGAATACCGTGCACGAACTGGGCGATGTGGGACCCAAGCCTTCAGCTGGTGCCAAGACATCGTAAAATG
>NW_005195538.1:0-1239 GCF_000372725.1 Emiliania huxleyi CCMP1516
TGAGCACATGACGATCGGCCGTCGATCCCGAAGGGTCGTCGGTTGAGCTAGGGAGCCTGGCGATGGACGCCACCGCGACCCCTCGTGGCATCTCTCTCGCCGTCGGCGAGCTGGGGGCTCGCGGACGGCCGACTTCTATATGACCAGTAGGACAGCCGTGAGTGTGAATTGGATAAGGAGTTTGCGTCCGTCCACCGTCTTCGTGGACGTCTGTCCTCGTGACACCCACACCCCACACGGCCTGTCTTGCTTCTGTCGTACCGGTATCAGCCTCTCTTTAGAGCATCCGGGACGATCCTGCCATATCCACACCGCACGTGCCGGCTGCGCTCAGGGCTGCAGCAGCGCCGCTCAGGGCCACGCCGTCGCCAGGAGAGGCGGGCGGCCCGTCGGGCAGCGCTTCCGGCATGGTTCTGGCAGAGGTTTCGCCGTCCGGGGACGGCGGGGTGGCCGCGGGGGCTGAGACGGAGGGCGGCGGGCGGAGTCATCGCCATGCCGTCGAGGTGTCGCGTTTCCTAGAGTACTACGCGTGGCCGCTCTCACGCCGCTTCTCGGCGAGGCACGCTCTCGTGGTTCGCGGAGCAGGCGGCCACAGCTAGCCACGTCCCGCCGCGGCTTTCCTGCCGCGCGTCGCCGTGGGCGCAACAGCGCTCCGCCTCGTGGCGGCTCTGCACGTCGCTCTCCGCCTGCAACGACCCCGGGGTGCCGCTCGAGCCGAGCATAGGCCAGCTGCGCAACTTTTCGGTGCCGTGGGTTCCGGGCGCCGTGCGCGACCTGTGCAAGCTCCACGCCAGCGGGCGATTCGGGCGGAGTCGACTATCTCGCGCGAAACTTCACACGTCGAGCGAGATGACATCTGAGAGAGATGAGACCACTCAGGTGACAGAACCTGTTTATATTTCATTCATGCATGTGATAGCATCTTAAAGCGGACGGACGACTGTGATCACCCACGCAAAAGCCAAAACCCACCCGCACCACCCACAGCCTGTGTCGTGTAGGGGGTGGCTGAGCCCTCTAGCTCTTCCGATATAGCCCTACCCCTCCCGCCGTTTTAGGGCTTGCTGACCCGCTATGCACACAGGGAGGGAGGGATTTGAAGGAGAGGAGTGTGATGCTAGCCGTCGCCCACCCTTGGGCGTCTGCCCCTTCCTATCTCTCTTCGCAGTCCCTCGCCGATTCTCGCTGCAACCTATGCCACCTCACACCTCGAGTACGCCGCGTATTCCTGTTCTTTTG
>NW_005195537.1:0-1238 GCF_000372725.1 Emiliania huxleyi CCMP1516
GTACGTGCACCTCGACCAAGACGCGGCCTCGCGGGCGCGGCCGTACCGGCTGGTGATCCGCGGAGAGGACAAGCGGCTACTCAAGGGCGGGAGGTATGCGACGGAGGAGCAGGCGGCCCTCGAGGCGGCGAGGTACCACGCGGCATGCGCGCGTAAGAACTAAGACGCACTCGGCGGCGTGGGCCTGAGGGAAAGTTTAGATGATGTGGAGTGAGCACTGTAGTACTAGTAGGCTGTAGAGCTGTAGAGCGCGCTGTATGTAAGGGTAGAGCGCTGTGCGTGCAGGAGAAGCGCGAGAGCAATGAAAGGATGTTTCCCACAAACGAAGAGTCAGTGTGTGGATGTTTTGCCGAAATACGGCTCTACGCGATGGGGTTGGGACCCGCTTCGGTTGGAAGCATCAAGCAAACGCCAGTCGTCACTCGCCGCCCCGGCCTTCGCACACGGTACAGGATCGAGGTGCACGCTGCTGAAGCAGTGTCGTCCCCCCTCTCCATCATCTCACTGGGAGACGTCGGCGGTGATGGCGGTGTGACCGATCGACACGAGCTACAAGAGGAGCTTGTTCAGCAGGCCTTTCCCCCTGGGTTTTCCTTGTGATCTCAATTCTTCACCTTTTTGGCCGTGGAAAATTCTCGACACTGTGTTAGTGCCAGTGCGCGCCAGTCCCGTGCCCAGTGTCGTGCACAGAGGGAGCTCGTGGTAAAATTCTTTTTGTGTACGATAGTACTTGTGTTAGTGCCCGTGCGCGCCAGTCCGTGGCTAGTTTGGAGAGAGACAGATCGAAAATTCTTTGTCGTGCGCCAGTCCTGTGCCTGGTGTGGTGCGAGGGAGGGATTCAAAGAAAGAAAGAAAACAGACAACCCAAACGAGGGATAGGGGAGGAGGACAGGGTCCACACCTGCACGAGCAGGATTTTGGAAGGACGATCAGGGGGACAGGTGGGGCTCTCCTGCTCCTGACAAGGGACACGACAGGCTCGCAGCGCGGTGCACGGTGGAATCCCAACTCCACTGGCGGTCTCATCTCAGTCTAGCGACCTTCCTCCAGCTTCTCGCTGGCAGTCTCTCGCAACCACAGGCACACTGACACAGGGGTGGCAGGGGCGGCGGCAGTCGAGTCACCCACACATACTATGCGGGCCTCACTAGAGGTGCGGCCTGCGCGTGTCCTCGCCCTTGGGAAGGTCTTGAGGGGGGGGAAGGGGCTGTGTGTCTGGCATGCATGTGTGTGTGGGG
>NW_005195536.1:0-1238 GCF_000372725.1 Emiliania huxleyi CCMP1516
CAAAAAAAAGGGGACCCCCCCGGCCCCCAAAATTTAATTTCGGGCCCGCAGCCCCCACGCGCTATTGGGCGCTACAGAGGGTAGGGTGGGGAAGACGCCCAAGAAGGGGCGGCGGCGGCGGCGGCGGCGGCAGCGCGCGCGCGGCGCGCGCGACGGGGGGGCGGAGCAGCGACCGCTGGCGCGGCCGCTGCTCCGTCTGTGCCAGGGACGCGCGCTCTGCGCCGCTGCAGAGCGCGCGCGTCAGGGCAAGGGGCATGCGTGGCGGCGCGGGACGCGCGGCGGCGGCGGCGAGCAGCCGAGGCTCCGTGAGCGGCGAGGCGGCCGGGCGAGGGCGCGGCGGGTGACGGGTCAAGGGAGCAGCCCACACCCGGCCGTCGCTTTTTGAGCGACGCCTGTGGTACGCCTGCGCAGGGGCCGCAGGGCGGTCAGTTGTGGGGCGAGGCGGTGCCGGCCGCGGGCCGGGTGCAAGGCGCCGGCCTCGGCGCCGCCTCGGCGCGCCGCACGGGCGCGGCGAGCCTCTGAGCGGGAGCCGAAGGTTTGCCTGTGGGAGGTGGTGTGGGGGTGGTTTGACTTTGCCGCAGAGGCCGTCCCTAGCTGTGAACAGCAAAACGGGACAGTATTCTTTTTGGAGACGGAACCGAGTGGACACCAGCGCCTTCAGAGGCTCGCGCGTTGATGAAGCCGCCGCCGCCGCCGCGCCCAGCCACTGCCAGCGCCGTTCTCCCCACCACAACCGACCTTCACCGCGCTCGCTGCGTGTAGGCATGGGCAAGAAAGAAAAGGGCGGCGGCGGCGGCGCAGTCTCGCCAGACAGCGGTAGCAGTGATGCCGGCGCGAAATTGTTCAAGGCAAAGTGCGCAACGTGTCACACCGCCAACGACGGAGGACCAAACAAGCAGGTGCGTCCGAAACCAGAACCGGTGTGGAGCCGGCGGCCTGCCTGCGGCGGTTGACCTTGCCCCCGTGCGCAGGGACCCAACCTATGGGGCGTGATGGGCAGGCAGTCTGGGCAGGTGGCTGGGTTCAAATACACGGTCCGTCTCCCGCGCCACATGCCGCCCCAGACACACCCGCCAGGTCTCCGCAGCAGCCACAGGACACGCACCGACGCGATCTCTCCAGGCGGCAAACGTCAACTCCGGCATCATCTGGTCCAACCAGGCGCCGAGTGGCAGACGAGGGCGCCCCATGGAGCTCGCCCCTCACCCGGCCCCGACCCGTCCTCGCGCCACCAGACC
>NW_005195535.1:0-1238 GCF_000372725.1 Emiliania huxleyi CCMP1516
CTCGAGCGCGGGTTGGAGTGCATGAATGCGCATCCTCTAGGGCACGAGATACGGGGAGAAACGGGGAGAAACGGGGAGAAACGGGGAGATACGAGAATGCGCAGCCTCTAGGGCGCAGAGCCGAGCGCGCAATACTCGAGGACGATCCAGAGGAGCTCCTCGCCGTCGTGTAGCCGCGTGAAGTAGTCGTAGTAGCCGACGATGTTCTGGTTGTCGAGATCGAGGCCGAGGCCGGCAGTGCCGCGCATTGCCCGCACCTCCGTCACGAAGCCACCCTCGGGCACGTCCTTGAGGCCGTATGCGCCGCAGCCGGCGTCCGCCGCATCTGCTGCCGCCACTGGCCGCCGCAGCGTGTGGCCACGGTCGGGGTCGAGGTCGTAGTCGTCGTCGCTGGAAGCGAGCGCCGCCGCCGCGGCCGTTGCCTCTGCCGCGTCCACCTCAGCGTGCGCCGCCGAAACGAGGAAGTACCACGGGACGAGACCTCGAGAGGTGGCAAGAGCGAGGGTCGGGGGAGGAGGAGCGACGCGCGTCGATGGGGCAGGCCGGGTGTGTGCGTGGGGCGGCGTGGGCGGTGGAGGCTGCCTCGGCCGCCATCGGCCTCGATGATGCACCAGCCTTCGGGCGCCTCCTCGGCGCAGACATGGACAAACTGACCGCGCGACACCGAAAGCTCACCCTCCGCCTCCGCATCGAAGTCGGCGAGCACGTGCGCGCGGAAGGCCATTCGGAGGAAGTGGGCAGCAGCCACGCACACGCTGTCAAAAGCAAGCGGTGACCCCGTTCACGGAACTGAAAACTGCGTGGCGCACAAGAAGATGCTCACCCCCTTACGCCAGACCATAATCATGCTCGTCTCGTACGAGAAGCTCAAGCTCGGTAGAAAAACGCATCCCCGCGAGCAGCTTGTAACTTCAGCGCGGAGGCGCTGCCCACTATTCTCCAGCATATCTCCCGCATATCTCCCCATATCTCCCGCCCTGAGGTTGGTGTCTTCACCCCGCAGGCACCTACGGCTCCGTCTACCGCGCCGCGTACGAGCAGGCAGCCATATCTCCCCATATCTCCCCAAATCTCCCCATATCTCCCCATATCTCCCCATATCTCCCGCCGCGTACGAGCAGGCAGCCACGCCGCGCGGCTCGGACGGCGTGGCGTGCAAGATGCTCAAGCTCGATGCGCAGAATGTCGTCGCGGTGGCACGCGAGGTGGAGATCCTCAAGCAGGCGTGCCGCCCGCTT
>NW_005195534.1:0-1238 GCF_000372725.1 Emiliania huxleyi CCMP1516
AACGGGGCCCGGGGGGGGGGGATCCCGTTAAAAAGGAAAAGCCGGTTGGGGCACCCCCCCCGGAGGGGGTTGCGCCCGCCCTGCCCCCCCCCGAGCCCCGCCACTGGACGCTGGTGGGGGCGGCCCCGATCGAAGCGCGCTGGTTCGGGCGGGCCCGTCCGAGTCGCCCGAGCGGTGCTCTGCCGGCCGGCGGACGCGCGCGAGGGTGTGGCCCGAGAGGGCTCAAAATACGGAACCGGTACCCGGCCGTCCCGGACGCCTGGCACGCGGAGCGATGGCCCGGCCGTCCTGTGCGTGGCTGGAGCGAAGGGGGGAGAGCTCAGGAGGGCGACGGGGCAGGGAAGGGGGCGGTGATGGCGGTGCGGCGGGGTCTAATCGGCGGCGTGGAGAGAGGAGGTGCCAAAAGGCGACTATAAAGAGGCCTCTACTGGTGATATAGTGCGCCATGACGGGGCGGAGAGATCTCTCCCGCCGCCCCGCGGGCCGCCTCGAGGGGCCGTGCAGCCCACGCCCTCAGGCGCCGCTGTCGCGGGCAGAAGCGCAGCCGGGAAGGTGTCTCGGCCGCATCTAGAGGGAGCCAACCCGGTCGGGTAGGGGAGGCAAGCGCGAGCGGGTGGAGGGCAGTCTCGACCCACCTACGGCGTTGTGCTGTTGGAGGATATGTGGGCGACCTTCCTTTGCATCAGGAGCGTCGCCGCGCGCCGCCATCGCCCGCCGTGTGCTTCTTTGCCGGTGAGCGCGCGGCGCAGACACCTATCGTCAGAGGGGGGGAGGGTGAAGCGCGAGCGTTTCGTCGACCTAGGAGCCGCGGCAAGCGGCATGTAGCCCACTGATAGCCCCAGGCCTCGTAGCTTCAGATCCCGAGCGCCGGGTCGAGATAGCCGTCGCGAGACCAGGATTCAGGGTCGCGGGCGGTCAGCAGTCCGAGTCGAGTCGAGCGCCTAAATCAAACCATGCTGCGGGGTCGCAAAAGCGCGTACCTCGAGGTATGCATTTTTGCACTTTCCGCATCCATAGCGGCCCAGCCACCGCTGGTCGGTGGTCGACGGCTGTCGCGGAGCCCGACAGCCGGGCCAGGGCGGCGGCCGAGAGGTGGTGCACCGGCTCGTGCACTATCAAACTATTAGCCTAATAACGTACCTAAGCAGGTACCTAATAATTAGCTTGTTATTAGCTTGACTCGCGTTATTAGCCGAATAAGCACCTAATACGCGCTGTTATTAGCCTAATAAGCACTG
>NW_005195533.1:0-1238 GCF_000372725.1 Emiliania huxleyi CCMP1516
GCGCTTCCACTCAATCACCTCGTAGCACCTGTGCGCGGAGCCGTCGCGCGCTCATGCAGGGGGCGGCGACTCGGCCGGGCCGGGCAGCCGCGCACTTGGCGCAGACGCCACCGCGCAGGTCGAGCTTGCCGACCTTGTCCTGCAGCGTGTTGTGCTTGTCCGCCGAGGCGGGGACCCACGCGAAGCTGTTCTGGTGCTTAGGCGGGCCGGAGCGGCGGGCGTTGGTGCCCGGCATGCGGCGGTAGACTGGCGTAAATTTCGGCGAGGCTAGCGGCGAGGCAGCGAGGCTAGCGAGGCTAGCGACTAGCGAGGCTGCGAGGCTGCGGCCTCGTCGTCCAAAAGCTTCCTTTTCTTTTTTCCAGTCTCTTCTCTTCTTCCACCCCCCCTCTACCTACCTACCTACCCCTCTCCCTCCCCCCTCCCCCCCCCCCCTCTCTCTCCTCTCGCTTTGGCTGCTTTTTCTCTTTTTGTGACAGGCGACAGCAAGGTGTGACGCGTGTGAGCTACCACTTTCTTCCCCTACGCTCGTGTTATTGGAGATGTTCGCTGCAGTTTATCGGGCCGACGATCGGCAGCGAGGAGACCCCTTGTCCCTCGCCTCGCTGCTCATCGCGGGCATTCGTTCAAGAAAGATGCTGAGCGAGCGTTGGCCTTCATACGTTATTCTTCCGATTCTATATTCTTTTTCGAAGCGATTTTCAGCGATTTTCAGCGGGAATATAATGAATATTTGAGAATATAGGTAGGCCCGATTTGGAGCTGTACTCTTGTGGCATATTCGAGAATATATACCCTGTTTGGGACAAGAATACGGAAAGAATACGGAAAAACGGTGCTCACAATCGTACCAAAGATCCAAGGATTGCACAGAGAGGGCTCCCAATCGCTCCAGCCGCGAGCGCTTGTGAGTGAGCGCGCCGGGATGGTCTCCTCACAATCCAAACAGTGATCGCACCGCGATTGCGAGGGCCGACCCGCGCGCAATCCTAGAAGTCGTAGGACTGTGGGCGGTGTCGCTCGAGGCTCGTAATCGGCGAAAGTTCTAGGATTGCGAGCGCTCCTGCTCGCAATCGGAGGCCTGTCGCTAGGATTGTGAGCAGTGCTGCTCGCAATCCTAGCCTTTGCTCGGATTGCGAGCGCGCTGGTAGTAGTCGTAGGCGTCACCCGTCACCTTGGGAGCGGAGCTGCTCTTAGTCCTAGAAGACGTTGCTAGAGGCGTGTCTGGGCGGACTCCTCTC
>NW_005195532.1:0-2362 GCF_000372725.1 Emiliania huxleyi CCMP1516
GCGGCGGCCGCGGCGGCCAGGGCGGCGATTTCGGCGGCGAGGGCGCTTAGGCGAGGGAGGTGGCGGCGGGGCGGAGGTGCAGGGCCCCGGTGGAGACGGCGGCGGCAGAGGCGGCGGCGGGAGCGGCGCGCACCTCCCTGCCGCCGACTCATCGTATCTCGGCACATCTCGGCATATCTCGGCGCACCTCCCTGCCGCCGACTATTGGAAGTCGCGTGAGCGGCGTGTTCATGGAAGAAAGAAAGTCGCGGAGGGATGCCTGCGGGCGGTTGGGCGGAGGGGCTTCGCGCGGCGGGGGGCGCGGCGCGCCGACAGCTTCGGGCGAGAGACGCAAGCGTGCGGGGGCGGGAGGGGTGTGGTGAGAGGAGGATGGGGCGGGAGAGGGGGCGCGTTGGAGACGAGGGCTGGGGTGGGGTGGTGGTGTTGGGGGGGAGGGGAGGGGGGGCGCCATGAAGTTGGCGCGCGCGATGTCGCGCTCCGCGATCTCGGAGGTGCGCTGCAGCTCGGGCTTGAGCCGCAGCCGCTGAGCGTCGAGCACCGCTGGAGGCCTCCAGTCGGCTGTCGCGAGGCGGGCAGAGGCGGGTAGGTGGGTAAGAGAGGGTGCGAATGGTTGTCGGGTAGCGCGGGGCGGCGTGTGGGCCCGCCGCACGGAGCGCGTGCGACGTGACGGCGCCGGGCGCTCGCGGCTGGAGGCGCGGAGGAGGCGGAGCCGCGCTCGGGTTGCGCACCTGGCGGGATGATTCGGACGGCACCGTACTCAGAGAGCAGCTGGCGATGGCAGCGCAGATAGGCGAGCGGTGATCTCCACTCCTCCTCGGACGGCCGGAGCACCGGCGCGTCCACAGACGCCACGTGCGACGCCATCGGCGAGGCGCGGATGGCAGGCCAGCGCTGTCTAGCCAAAGCGACAAAGAAAGAAAGAAAAGGCGTACCGAAGAGGCAGACTGGCGACGGCTAGCGCACCACACCCCTCTCCTTAACCCCTGTGATGGCGGCGTGCCGTCCTCCCATACGCAGTTTCTTTCTTTCTTGCTTACGCGCATTCGCCCACAGGGTGGCCTAGGAGAAATTGAAAAAAGCGAAGAAAACGCCGGTGAGATCGAATCGAACGATTACGCTTATTAGGCGTCTACAGATTTGAAGTCTGCACCCCGCACCAGCGAGGCTCACCCCGGCAGAATCGAACCCGAGACCAGGGGCCAGAGGACGGGCATCGAAGCGAGCGTGCCAAAAAGGCCCGGCGTACTGGTGCACGCACGGAATGCTTGATTCAGAACATTGGGGTTTTTATCAAGAGTTTGTGATTTATATCATAAATTGTCAACATTTTGCGACACCAGCGTGCCCGCAACCAGGCCGGCGTAGGCTAGCCCGCCACGATGCGCCGCGCGCGAGAGCGCCTCCGCATCGCAGCGCGCGCGCCGACGTGCGCGCCGGCGACGGCAAACACGTTCGAGAGCCAGAGGGACGCGAGCACCGACGAGGCCAGCGACGCTCCTGCGGCGGCGCCGACCCACACATGCATGGCGACCGACGCGGCGGCGCACTCTGCCAGCCGTGCCCGTGGCAGCGCGGGTGCGCGTGCCTGCTGGTGGCTAGGCGCGGACCGGCCAGGCTCGTCCCCATCCTCGCTGGGGGCAGTGGCGGCCGCCGGGGCGGGGAGGCGGGCGATGGTGTCCCCGCCCGCCGCCAGCAGCACCAGCGCCGCCGAGCGGAGCGGCGCTGCGAGCGGGGCGCGGCCGATCCACTCTGCGAGGCCCGCCTCAGCGCAGCTAGCCGCGAGCCGGAGCCGCCCGCCCCTTGCGCAGAGGGACGGCTCGAGGCCGGCGGCGAGAACTCCGCCGAGCGCGGCGCCTATTCAGTGGTGCTCATTCAGTGGTGAACCACCGTCAATCAAGTCGGACAAGCGTAACTTCTTCAACCTCACGGGACAGCCCCTGGACGCAGACGGCAACCCAGACCCGAGCGGGTGCGGCAGGACTGTCTGTTTTGAGTGGGCGCGTAAGCGCAATCCGGCACTCATCCCGGCGATGCGGTTGGTGTTTGGTCGACGCAGCTTCCTCCGTCTGTGCAGCGCGGACGGACCGCTCCAGGACCCTCGGGCAGCCGGACCGAGCGACGCCGACGCACCGTGGGACCCGCTCAGCCTGGAGCCGCCCGGCGAGGACGCCGACGGCTACATCCGGTCGTGCTGCGGCGGCGCCCAAGGGCGCGCCTTCTCAGGGATGTGCACCACCGGAGTCAAACACGAGATCGACAACATTGTGCAAAAGAATTCTTAAGAGCGAAGCCTCTCTCACAGCACACTGGCACGACAAGGGCGCAGACTGCAAAAGAATTCTGCGGTAATACCTACCTACCT
>NW_005195532.1:2462-15457 GCF_000372725.1 Emiliania huxleyi CCMP1516
CGTCACGCGCGCGCAGGAGAGCTTGCGGCACAGCAGTAGCGTGTACTCGCCGAGGGCATCGCGCCGCAAACCCCGCGCATTCCGCCCCAGTAGAGGTTGTAGCCTCTGCACAAGCTACACCACTGTAAGAATGGTGAGTACTTAGGGTTGAGTAAGCTTGCTTGCTCCCTAAACCAGAGCAAAAATGCAAGAATTGTCAAAATTTTGTCACCATTTTACCCTCTACCTCTCTCCCTCTCTCTCTCTCTCCTCTCTCTCTCTCTCTCTCTCTCCCTCCCTCTCTCTCTCTCTCTACTCTCTCTCACTCCCTCCCTCTTTTCCTCCCCCCCTACCTTTTTCTTCGAGGTATATGAGTTACCATTTCCTCCACCCCGAGTGCAACATGGCGTGGTCGATCCGCGGCCATTTCGAAGACTCAGGGGCATCTGGTATCGGGGGTTCGAATCCCTCCGGGAGGTTCCGACATTGGGCGACCGCTCTTGTCCTCCTGTAGTGTAGTGGTGAGCACCCCAGACTTTGAAGAGCTTTTTGCCTGTGCTTTTACTTTGGCTCTCTGCGAGTCGTCTTCTTTTTTGTTTTGGTACCGCCCTCGCGAGTGGGTTGCGGTCGTTCCTTTTCCGTTTCCAATAAATTCCTTTTGGATGCCATCATCTGCTCGTCGGGCGGCAGAAAACCAGGCAAGGCGCCGGTCCCGGTCGCGGACTCAACACTCGCACGCAGCCGGCCGGTGTGTGTGACTCACGGCCGGCCGGCTGCACAACCTCGACAACCCCACGGTTCAGCCATCGAGTGACCTTGGTGGGCAGCGTCTCGCCGAGCTTCCTCTTCTGGTCGTGGGTGTTGGCCGCGGGGAAATGGAAGGAAGGCGCCCTTGTGAGGCAGGAAAGTGGCTCGTTGTTTTAAAAAGCAATGGGCGGCGAGTGAGCGAGCGCGCCAGACGCGATGGGCCGCGTGCTCGTCCTCTCCTCCCTACGCGCCGCCACCGGCAACGCCATCACCGCCGCCCGCCTTGCCGAGAGCATCCGCGCGGGCGGGCACGAGTGCCTCTGCCGCGACTCCAACGGCTTTGCTGACGCCGGCGCGAGACACACACTCCATCAGACCTCCACGACCTCGCTGCCGAGGGCGAGCTCTGCTGGCCCTCACTGGTCGCATCACCACGCGCTGGCCTGCCCGACGGTGTTATTAACGCGCGGACTCCGCACCACGGCCTTGACGCCTCGGCCCGCAGGCGAGCTGTCGGCGTTTGTCGCGGCGGATGCTGTCTCGCTGGTGGTCGGGATCCACGCGTATCGCAGCGGCCGGCTGCTGGTCGGCTCGGCCGTCCCGTACGTCCTCGTCCTCGGCGGAACGGACATGAATGTGATGATGGCAGATGAGCACCGCCGGCCGGTGATGCTGGCAGCGGCCGGCGGCGCAGGCGCCGTCGTCGCCTTCTCGAGGGAGCTGCTCGCGCCGCTGACTGAGGCGCTACCCTCCGTCGCGCCGCGCTGCACTCTCGTGCCGCAAGCCATACGCGCCTGTGTGCCTCCGCGGCCGCCGCTCGCGCGCAGCGACGACTCTGGCGCCGCCGCATCGGCGGCGGAAGGCGGCGGGGTCGGAGGGGCGGCGGAGGCGTCGCTGGCGCTGGAGGAGGCGTGTTTCGTCTTTGCGCTCCTCCAAACCCCCTCCCTCCCCTCCCCCGCCCTCCCCTCCACCACCCCCCCCTCCACCCCCTTCTCCTCTCCTGAGGACGAATGCCCGACGAACGACTCATCGGCACTGCATACGACTCACTGGCACTGCAACTCATTTCATTGACATTGCATAGGACACTCATCGGCACTGCATAGGACGCACTGGCACTGCATAGGACTCCCTGGCACTGCATGGGACTCATTTCATGGACACTGCATAGGACACTCATCGGCACTGCATAGGACTGATTGGCACTGCATGGGACTCATTTCATTGGCACTGCATAGGACACTCATCGGCACTGCATAGGACACTCACTGGCACTGCATGGGACTCATTTCATGGACACTGCATAGGACACTCATCGGCACCGCATACGACACTCATTGGCACTGCATAGGACTACCGCACAGGACTGATTGGCACTGCACAGGACTGATTGGCACTGCATGGTAGGCGGCCGTCCTCGCGCGGCTCGACGTGCGCGCGGGCGAGCAGCTCCTCCTCCTCCCTGCAGGCCTGGAATGGAAGAGGATTCTTGCTTTCTCTCACTGACACCCTGCAGGCCTGGAAGGAAGAGGATTCTTGTTTTCTCTCGTTACTGACACTTAGAGCAGCTCCTCCTCCCTGCAGGCTGAACTGGATTAGTATTCTTGTCTCTCATTTCTGTCACTGAAGAGCAGCTCCTCCTCCTCCCTGCAGGCTGAAATGGGTCGGTATTCTTGTTACCCTCTTCCATCCTCCTTCTTCTTATGTCATTCTTCCTATGTCCCATGACTGTCAGAGCAGCTCCTCCTCCTTTCCTCGAGTTCAATGCACAGCCCCGTGTTACCCAGCTCTTCAGCCCCCCCCTTCCCGCAGGGCTGAGGCCCGTCAAGGACGTCCTCTACGCCGCCGCCGCCGTCGCCGCCTGGCGACTTCGTGGCGGCGCGGCAGTGCTGCGGATCGTCGGCCACGGCGCTCCTTCTTCCGCGCGAGGCGTCTTCTTTTGTTCCTAGGCGCGGCAGTGCGGATCGTCGGGAGGAGGACTTCTCTTGCGTGCACGTGTTTCTTTTTCTCTCCAGGCGCGGCAGTGCTGCGGATCGTCGGTCCGCCCCTCGACTCCGCCTACGCCGCGACGGTCGAGGAAGCCCTCGCCACGCTGCGGCCGGCGCGGGCGGCGGCGTGGTGCGGCGATCTTCCTCTAGATGCTTCACAGATGCAGCCGTCAGCCACGTGGCAACACCGCGGGGGGGGGGGGGGGGGGGCCAAAGAAAAAAAAAGGGAAAAAACTGGCCCCTGGCAATTGCAAATCCCCCTTTTTTCGCAAGGTGGTGTCCCCCCCCTTGGGGGGGACGACCCGCTCCTTCTTACCCCCCTCTCCTGCTGGTGAGCTGCTCCGCCTGCCCGCGTGTACTCATGTTCATGTACTTCACTGCTCTGAGTCCCAGGCGTGCTTCCTCAGAGAGAGCTGCACCTCGCTATGCGCGCGGCCGTCGCCGTCCTCAACACCTCCGAGGCGGACCCCGTATCTCCCCATATCTCCCCCCATCTCTCCCCATCTCCCCCCATATCTCCACATATCTCCACATCTCCCCACATCTCCCCACATCTCCCCACATCTCCCCACATCTCCCCACACCTCCCCACACCTCCCCATACCTCCCCGCACCCCCCCACATCTCCCCATACCTCCCCATACCGCCCCACATCTCCCCATACCTACCCCATATCTGCCCATATCTCTCCACATCTCCCCATATCTCCCCACATCTCCCCAGACCTCCCCAGACCTCCCCATACCCCCCCCATATCTGCCCATATCTCCCCGCATCTCCCCACATCTCAGGCGGAGGGGATGTGCAACTCGATCCTCGAGGCGTTCGCGGTGGGCACGCCGGTCCTCGCGCGCCGCAACGCCGGCAACGCGTCCTTGGTCACCCACGGCAAGATTTCGCCGAGATTTCGCCGAGATGTCGCCGAGATGTCGCCGAGATATGCCGAGATGTCGCCCAGATATAGCCGAGATAGCCGAGATATGCCGAGCTGTTGCCGAGATGTCGCCGAGATGTCGCCGAGATGTCGCCGAGATGTCGCCGAGATGTCGCCGAGATGTCGCCGAGATGTCGCCGAGATATGCCGAGATGTCGCCCAGATATAGCCGAGATGGCTGGGGACGTCCCTCTCGATCCGTCGGACGCCTCGACCCAACGGTGTGAACGGCGCCTCTTCACGCCGCCAGCCGTGAACAGGCGAATCGGGGCTCCTCTTCACCACCCCCGACGCCGCCGTCGCCCTCGCCCAGTCTCTGCTCGACGACCGTATGCTCGCCGGCCGCCTCGCCCACTGCGCGCGGGGCGTGGTGGCGCGGGGACACTCCGAGGCGGCCGAGCGGGCGGCGTACGCTGAGGTGCTCCGGAGAGCCGAGTTGGGTGGCGCGCCGGCAGGCAGCTAGTGCCCCGCTTTGTTCGTGTCTGCGAGAGGGGGCGCGCACGATTCTCAGGGTGTTTTTGTGTGTGCAGTGTACGTACTTTTAGCTCCATAGTATGCGAGTCTGTGTTGACGAGGTGACACTACGGCTCTAGACACATCTAGAGCCGTGTACAGTGTGCGTCTGAGCGGGGGGAGCGACAGAGGTGCGCAGGTCAAAGCGTCAGCGAGAGAGACATAGGGTGTGTGTGAGATAGGGATCTCTAGAGCCGTAGCTAGATCAGCGCATATGATCATTTTCCGCTCACGTACAGCGTTTGTCGTGCTCGCTAGATCGACGCTACTCGGAACTAAACCGCCCGCGGCCGCCAAACCGCCCGCCACATACATTCACACCCGGAGCTGGTCGGGCGCGCGATAGTTGCTCACGTCTCTCCAAGAACTCTCTCGACAAATGCATGGCTTCTTGCGCGCCCAATGCGATACCTCTCCCCAGCCTCGGTACCCGCTCGCCAAGGCCCCGATCGAACCCACTCCCTACCTAGAGCCCCCCGAACCTACTCGGGCTAGGCAGCGAGGAGCGAGAAACAGACTTTGGCGAGACCGGCTCCGTCGGGGTCACGCCCTCGTCGTCCTTGGTGGTCAGTGGCGCAAACTTCTTCGTCGGTGGTGCCTTCTTAACCTCCATGCGCCCCTTGGTTTCGCAGAGGATCTTGCAGGCGACGAATAGGGCGCCGCGCTCGCCTGTGTCCTCCACCTTAACCTGGTACAGCGGGATCTGCTCAACGAGCGGCGAGAGGCGGCCCTTGTCCTTGTAGGCGCTCTGAAACTCCTCCGAGGTGATCCAATCTGGGTTCTTGGCGGCGATGCCACCGGATATGTAAAGCCCGCCGTATGGGAGGTACTTGAGCGCCGCCACGCCGAGCTCCGAGCCGTAGCAAGACCATCACTCTCTTCGTGCGCGAGGTGATGATCAGTGAATAGCCTCCCTCAGTCTTGTTCTCACAACGCAGTCCTCTCTTACACGCGAGCCACCGTGTTCGCCGTAGGTTGCCAAGGCGGGCAAGGAGAAGGACGACTCCATGCCCTTCATCCTTTACCTGCAGGGCGGGCCAGGCTTCCCCTCACCGCGCGTCTCCGCACCGCCCGGAGGGTGGATGAAGGTTGCTCTCGACTCGTTCCGCGTCCTGCTGTTTGACCAGCGAGGCACGGGTCGGAGCACTCCGGCGACACCGCAGCACATCCTATCAATCGGTTCGCCGGAAGCACAGGCGGAGTACATGTCCCACTTTCGCGCCGACTCCATAGTCAACGATTGCGAGATTGTTCGCGACAAGATTGCCGGCGGCAAGAGGTTGACGCTGATCGGCCAGTCGTTCGGCGGATTTTGCATGCTTCGGTACCTGTCTGCCTACCCCGACGCCATCGAGCGCTGCCTCTTCACCTGCGGGCTCGCTCCGGTCGGCAAGCCGGTCGAGGAGGTTTACCGCGCCACGTTCAAGCGGATGGAGAAGCGCAACGCGCGCTTCTATCGCCGCTACCCGGACGAAATTGAGAATGTGCGCGACCTCGTGCGCATCCTCCACACGTCGCCCGCGAAGCTGCCTCGCGGCGGCACGCTGACCGCACGGCGCTTCCTGTCGCTCGGGCTCATGCTCGGCTCGGGCGCGGGGCTCGAAAAGCTGCATGACCTGCTCGAGCTGGCAAAGGCACCCGGAGCTCCCGCCGGCGAGCTGCCAGAGCTCTTCTTGCGCGGCGTGGACGACGCGGAAGCTTTCTCGACGAACCCAATCTATTGGCTGCTGCACGAGTCCATCTACTGCGACGGACCCGGCTCGGCGAGCGCGTGGGCCGCAGAGCGCGTGCAGGCGTCGCTCCCGGCCTTCGACTACACGCAACGGCTGGACAAGGGCGCCGAGCCGATTCTCTTCACCGGCGAGATGGTATACAAGTGGATGGGGGAGGACTACTCAGCCCTCCGGTGCTGCGCTGCCCGCTCCCTCCAGCCCACACTCACAGCAGCGCCCGCCGAAGGCCGCTCGCTTGCCCCGCAGGCCGCTCGCCCCGGCCGCGGAGCTGCTGGCAAACAAGGCTGACTGGCCGAAGCTGTACGACATCAACAACCTCGGCAAGAGCGACGCCGAGTGCGGCGCACTGATGAGCTACGACGACATCTACGTCGAGCGCGAGTTCAGCGAGGATACGGCGGCGATGCTGCGCTCGTGCCGTCTATGGGTGAGCAACGAGTTCCAGCACTCGGGCCTGCACGATGACGGAGAGCGGGTCTTTGAGAAGATCATGGCGATGTCGAAGGGTGAGGTCGAATTTGGCATCTGGTCGGGGGTGGTCGGTTAGGGGACCTCTGCGGACCGCCGACACCGGCCGGCGAGAACGCGGGGCAGTGTGGCAGACGAGGGGCGGTCAGTTAGATGGAACGGAGAGTGTTGCAGATCAGATGTGCCTAGTGTGATGCTTTGCCCCGCAATGCGTGGGAAATTGTACTGATAAGGACACACGCGTGCCGTGAGCTTCGATATATGGGGCACGGCTTACTCTGCATGCGAATGAACGGGGGCAAATCTCGGCGCTGAAAGTAGAGCTGTGCCAACCCACGTATATGGCACTTTCACTGGCACCAGCTCGGGCGCAATGCAGGCACAAAAGAGTCCGCACTTGCGCTCCTCCCAGAAATGCGTAAAATCTAGCCGTATACGATCATATGTGAGGGAATGTGCGCAATGATGCATGCGCGTGAGCCGTGATCATGCACGCATGTACGTACTTTTTTAGCTATGTACATGTGCATGTTCCGCGACCCGGGAGTGTGGTTTTGCAGTTGGCGACGGTGTATAATTTCCCACTATGCCACGTCGCCCATCCCCCGCACACTTATCACACGTTACCGATAAAAACGACTCAAAATGAACATTATCGGTGCAACCCGGTGCGGTGGCGATCTCTAAGATTTGGGCCAGAGTTGGGCTAGAAATGCTACACACACTCACCCGACCATCCGTCTGTTTTATTGTTAAGGATGGTTGCTCCCGGCCCAGTGGGGATTTTGGCCTACTCAGTGACCGTCTAAGGGGCCCTAAATGGCCTGCAATGCCATATCTTTTGTGCCTAGCTGGTAGAGCCACCTTAAAAAAAGTACTTTGTCTTGGAGTGAAAAGTTTTTCGATGAGATGGGGATCCGTGGTGAGCCGATTCCCAGATTCTCCAGATTCCCCCTCGAAAACCGCGCCTTTTAATTCACTGCGGCCGCGGGCTTTCTCGGCTTACTTTTCACTCGAAGACAAAGTAGTTTTTTGGTGTGTTACGGTGCGGCCTACAAAAAATATCCGAGATCATATGGAGCTCACCACAGGGTTTGCGGCGGTCATTGTCCTACCAGCGGGCACAGTGGGCCGCGGACACCCGTGAATGACCTTAACAACGAAGGCGCTCTCAGAACTAAAAATATCTCTCTGGCGAAGAAAAAAAAAGCGTAGGCGTCACTTTCCTGCCTCAAAAGGGCGGGGCTGTCCCGGAAAATCAAAGTGATTCGGACGCCAGGATCTTCCACGATCTCGCGCCGGCTCCAATACCGGCAGCATCGGTTCGCGCGTGCACCGCCAAACGCATGCCTACAGTGCATCCTCCCCGCCACGTGCGCCGCGGGGTGCCACTGCATGCCGCTCTGCTCCTCCTCAAACTCCTCGCGGTCCTCGCTCCACCCAACGCCGTCCACGCCGTAGTTGTCGGCGTACGCGCGGTGTACGCCCTTCAGCAGCGAGTAGAAGAGGGTTATCGTCCACCGCTCCTCGGAGGGCCCCAGCGCTCGGCAGCCGTGCAGGCTTGTAGCGCCGTGGTAGATGACCGCCTCACCCGCCGCGAGGTGGATCGGCGCCAGCTCGTGTGGCAGCATCCGCTTCGCCTCGGAGCTGAGCGGGCGGATTTGCTGCCCCACGCCCTGCAGGATAGACAGAAAGGCGCCCGGCGTCGCTTGTATGACGACGGTCGCGGCAGTGTGGCAGAGACTAGTGTCAGCATTGTACCTCAGCATTTGTCCACCGCGCTTGCCGCGTCATCGGTGGCCGGGCCATCGCATGCAAACTTCACACCTGCTAGAGGAGAAGAAGAGAAGTGAGAGTCGTGATTTCTTGTTGGTTAATAAAAATCTCTCTCTCAGAGGAGTAATACCATCCCTAAAACACAGAGGAGTGTGGTGCTAGCCGTCGCCCACCCTTGGGTGTCTGACTCTTCCTGAATCGTGGTTGGGAAGAACCTTTTCTTTCTAGTGCCAATAAAAAGAAAACATCAACCGAGACGCTGACCGCGATCCTAACACATCCCTTGTCAAGGGCACCGACAGCGTTGCCCGACGCTGCAAGTCGTTTTCCGGTCGGTGGCATGGCTCTGAAAGTGACACTGCTAAACCGCATCAACACGAGCGCCCTCATCATGTCTCCACAAGCGCTCAGGCAGATGCGTCTTCGCGCGCAGCTGTCTCGCCGCGACGCCTTCTGCGCTGGCTCCTTTGCCGGGACGGAGGTGAGTGCCTCGCCAAAGGATGAGAATCTCACAAATATGCTGCGCGAGGACCTCACTCCATTCACGGTCGAGCTCGATGAGCGCGCCGGGCTGCGGCTCGGCTCGAAGCCCGTCGACGCCGACTCCCTCGGCACCTGTGACAGTGTGCCGAGCGCGAGGCGCCGCCTGGCCATGGCACCCGGATCCGCCGCCTGGCATGCCATCTCCGCGTTGCAATCGGACCCTCGCGTCGCATCGCTGGACCGCTTGTCGTCCTGCTCGGACACCGAAGCGGAGGTCGCTCGGAACTGGAGCGACTTCATGCGCGGGCGGTCACTTTCGCTGCACGAGCGCCACGCAGTGATCTTCAGCGAGCCAGTCCGGTGAGGTGAGGCCGCAGCTGTTTTGTTCAGTACGTGGCAGCCCTATCAGACGGCCGCCTGTCGCTCAGTTCAGACCTCTTACCTTTAAAGTCACGAGTCTATACAAATTTCTCAAAAAGCGCCACAGAGCGCACAGGAACCGGTTACAGCTTACACTGAACACTCGCCAGCTCGCCACACCCCTCCTCACGCTCACCGCACTGCACAGAACCGCGCTCAATCAAGGCTCAAGCGCCCTCCTCAACTACCAACACACACTAGATCCTCTCAAATCCCTCCCCGAAGTCGCCCTCAAACTCCTCGCGGTCGCGCTTGCGCGCCGCTCCGTCCGGGCCGTAAGAGCCGATCCGGACCTGCACTCTCTCCAGCCAGCCAAAGAGCAAGGGGCGGGCGCGCCGGTAGCTGAGGACCGCCTCCAAGAGGAAGGTGAGCCTAGTGAGCGGACACAGCGAAGTGAGGGCGGGAGGGCGGTGCCGTGCTGTGTACTCGGCGCGTCGCGTGGGACAAGGGCGGACCCCGGGCATCTAGGAGGGAGAGCCGTCGCCGAGCGCGCATCCGCGCGGCAGGGAGGCGGACGACGGTCGTGCTCGGGTGGAAGGCGAGGGCGTTGCCATGCCACTCCTCGATCTGAGCGGAGGCTGGCACCGTGACCGATCCGAGCGACGCGCAGTTATAGAAGGCGTCGTAGCCGATGTAGGAGAGGTCTGCGGGGAAGTCGACGTCGGCGAGGGCAGTGCACCCCTTGAAGGAAAAGTCCTGCGCCGGCGGGGGTGCGCACAGGTGGGGTCGTCGCGGATGGCGTCTCGGAGGGGTGTGCCACTCCTCGAGGAGAGGGCCAAGTACGTGTCGATGGTGAGGAGAAGGGCAGGTGCGGGGACGTGTCGATGGTGAGGAGAAGGGCAGGTACGTGGCGGGGTGCGTCTTGGAGGGGATGCCGCTCCTCGATGTAGAAGGCGGAGCGAGGGGTCGGCGCGGCGACGTCGTCGGGAAAGGTGACTCGTGCGAGGGCGGTGCAGCCCTTGAAGGCGCAGGAGCTGAGCGAGGTGAGGCTGGCGGGGAGGCTGACTCGCGTGAGCGAGCAGCAGCTGGTGAAGGCTCCGTAGCCTACAGTGTGAACACGGCGGTGTTGCGTGTCTGACTGTCACTGTGTTGTCATGCGATGTCGGGCCCGGGGGTGTGCGGTTGTGTGAATACGCAAACGCCAGGGCGTGAACACGGTACGGTGCCGAGTCCTCGGAGCACTGCGTGCCCTCCCCCCGTCTGAAGAGAAGTGTGACGCGTTCCGCTTCTAGGCTCCGCAGCCGATCGAGGTGACCCCGGCGGGGAGGGCGATGGAGGTGAGGGCGGAGCAGCGGAAGAAGGCACCCTCCCCGACCGAGGCGAGGCTGGCGGGCAGGGCGACAGTGGCGAGGGAGGAGCCCGCAAACGCGTACTCGCCGAGCTTCTCGAGGTGGTCGGGCAGGGTGGCGTGGGCGAGCGAGGTGCAGCCTGGGAGGGGTGGGAGGGGGCGTGGATGGCTGAAGGCGTCGATGGCTGAACGACTGGGTGTGCGTCACGGTGAGCGGGCGAGCGGGGTGCAGTCTGCGTGGTGGGAGGGGCGTGGATGAGAATGACTGGGTGCGTCGCGGAGAGGGGGCGAAGCGAGGTGCAGCCCGGGTGGCCAGAGATGTGCCGCCGCCGTGCGAGCTTTGGCGGCGCGTATGCCCACCGGCAAACGTCCAGCGCCCGATGGACTTGAGGCCGGGCGGCAGACGGATGGAAGTGAGCGACCAGCAGCCGTCAAAGGCCTGGACACCCAACGTCGCGAGGCCGGCGGGGACGGTGACGGAGGTGAGCGACGCACAGTTTCGAAAGCACCCGTCGCCGAGCGAGGAGAGGCCCGCGGGCAGCACGACGGCGGCGAGGGAGGTGCAGCCGCTGAAGCACTGCTCGCCGATCGACCTGAGGCTGCTCGGGCACGTGATGGAGACGACGGAGGTGCGGCCAAAGAAGGCCTTGTCTGGCAAAACCTCCATACCCTCGGGCAGAGTCGCGTGGCCTCCAGCGATGGCCACCGTCCACTTTCTAGCTCCATTGTAGATGTCCCACGAAGCAACGTCGCCGTCCTGCAGCGCAAGGAGCCAGTCGACGCGAGCGTGTGGAGGTGACGGATCGCCGTTCGCTCGAGGCATGGGTAGTGTTTGCGTCGAGCGCCCCAAGCCCTCAGGCACACGCATGCAAGGCGCTTGGCCGACACAGCCGAAACAAAGGACGAGGTTGGGCCAGCCTTGGCGGCGGCTTCAGCTGGTTTTTTGAGAAAAACGGCCTTCCCGCTGTTACGGTTCACGCCACCGACCAACGACCGGGTGATTCAGCAGCGGGTGAGCGAGGGCGTGTGTGCAGACGGCGTAAAACGCGCGCTGTGGGTGGGGTTTTGTACACATACACCATGTGTACTATGACGGAAAGACCTCTACACTATTAGTACTCTCTTGTTGTATGGGTGGACGCGGGACGGGCATTGACGGCCACACAGGAGCGACACACAGAACCACAAGACAAGACGACCACCTTGGTCCTTGCTCAACACTGATTGTTGATTGGGATGTAGGCTCGACCCGACCCCAACCCCCCGAGTTCATTTCGGCTCGACCCCAACCGCCCCACCCCCAAACCGGTCGAGGGCTGATGAGGCCTGCGGAGCTGTTACAGTTACGGGTATGAATAGAGGCGCTCGATGCCCTCGAGGAAGTGCATCACTGTTCTAAGACCAACAAGCGGCCGGGGGACACTCTCTCTGCGCGCTTTGCCGCGGCGTCATGGAGGGCTATCGAGTGCACCGCTACAGCAACGGCGATGTATACGAGGGTTACTTCCGCGCCGGCCTCAGGCACGGCCGGGGCACGCTGCGAGCGGCGAACGGCGACGTCTACGCTGGGGACTGGGTTCGGAATGAGCGGGAGGGATTGGGACGTGAGGAGTACGCGTGCGGCGACGTGTACGACGGCACCTGGCGCAATGGTATCAAGGAGGGCCGAGGCACCTACTTGACCGCCAGCGGCGAGATGTACATCGGTCCAGTGCGCGACGACGAACCATACGGCGAAGGTGCGCCGGCAAGAGCCCACCTCGACCCACCGACGCCGCCGCCGTCGCCGCCCCGCCCCCGTCGCCGCCGCCGCTGCCAACGCTGCCGCCGCCAACGCTGCCGCCGCCGCCGCCGCCGCTGCCAGCGCTGCCGACAACCCACCCCGAAACGCCGCGCCGTCGCCGAGAGTGTGTGCGTCGTTTGAGGCGTCCTCTCAGTGGCGTCGGTTGGTGTGTGAACCCGTAGGGCTGTACACCTTTGCGGACGGCGAGTCGGAGGTGTCGCGCTTCGAGGCGGGCGACCCGGTCGGCGGCGGTGTGCGCTGGTCTGCGGACAGGCGCACCGCCTGGGCAATCTCGGACGGCGAAGTGGTTGCGGAGTGCTCACTGCCAGAGGTCAGTCCAGTGTCAGTGCGCGACACACGTCCTAGCACGGACGACGGGGCACACGCACTCGCAGAGCACACACACGGCGCGTTGCACACGAGGCGTAGAGGCACATGGCCCGCACCCTCGTACTCCTCCTCCTCCGCCTCCCACGCCGCCTGACCCCTCCCTCCCCTCTCCTCCTCCTCCGCCTCCCTCGCCTCCCTCGCCGCCTCCGCCTCCGAACCACTCCCCTCTACTCCGCCTCCGCCTCCGCCTCTGTATCCGCCGCCTGCTCCGCCTTGCCTCGCCGCCACCGCCTCCGCCGCCACCGCCACTTCCGCCACCGCCTCCTCCACTTCGGCCTCCCCCGCCTCCTCTGCCGCTTCTTCGCCACCTCAACCTTCCCTGCCACCGCCCTCGCCCTCGCCGTCCTCACGGCCGCCTCCGAGGACTGGCGCCGCGCTCACCGCCGCCGCCCCCACCGCCGCTTTCAGGCGTCGGCCGCAGCGCGGCGACTCGGCCTCTCCTCGCCGCCGCCCGCGGCGACGGGCTTGCGGCTCTCATCGGCAGGCAGCCGCA
>NW_005195531.1:0-1238 GCF_000372725.1 Emiliania huxleyi CCMP1516
GAGCAGCGACGGCGGCGCGGACGGTGCTTGCGGAAGGCGAGAGGGGCGCACGCGCCTGGCAGCGAGAGCACGATGCGAGACCACTTTGGGCCCAGCTCGCCGAGCAGTCGCAGGATCGTTCTGTCCTCCTCGGGCTCCCACGCCCGCATATGCTCGTGCACGCCGCCTGTCATAGCGCGCCTGTGGATGGGAGGAGCGGGGTCGGTCGCGCCGTCGCGCAACTCGCGCCTTTCTGTAATGGTCGCCTTGCGTCTCGGCGTGCACAGGTCGCGAAGCAAGCACCGAAAACGTAAGAAAGCGGTCGCGTTTTTCTTTTTATTTTAAAGCAGAACGCCGGGTTTGTAGGTAAAGAATTACGAGATTTCGCGGTATACACGACCTCAGAGCGTCACACACTCACGTCATCTAGCTCCCCAGTCACCACAGTATCCGTGTAGCTCTACGTCTAGCGCTTGGCCAGCCCTCCCACCCTATCCGGATCTTGGCCTCTCCCGAGTCGGTCGTACTCATATCAGCCACGCGCCCCCTCGCCCCCCTCCCACTCCTGCGACCAGACCTCGATCTTCTTGGGCAGCAGCTGGTCCTGCAGGCAGGTCGCCGTGGCCCAGCTCGCCTGAGGCTCCCCTGCCCCAGCTCCAGACGGCGCCGTCGGCGGTGAGAATGAGGTTGTGCACGTCTCCAGCCGACACAGCGACGACGCGCTGGCCAGCTAAGGCCTCGGTCTTCTTGGGCAGCAGCTGCACCTGTAGGTTGCCGTGGCCAGCTCGCCAAAGAGTCCACTGCCCCAGCTCCAGTTGGCGCCGTCGGCGGTGATGGCGAGGTTGTGGTGCAGTCCAGCCGACACGGCAACGACGCGCTGCCCAACCAAAGCCTCGATCTTCTTCGGCTGCAGCTGGTCCTGCTGATTTCCGTGGCCCAGCTTGCCATGGTATCCGTAGCCCCAGCTCCTGATCGGGAGGGAAACCGCACGGCAAGGGCAAAAGAGACGCGGCTTGCCTCTGTAGGTGTCTTCTGGCTCGACAAGGGCGAGTTCTTCACCTATTTTGACACGGTGTACATCTACACGGCCATCGCAGAGCAGATTGTGAATGAGCTTGCCAGCGGCGGGGGCGGTCGAGTGCACGGAGCTAAGTGCCTCGCCGTCCTCGCGGGAGTCGCTTAGGCGGCTCCAGTGGTGTACCTGTGTTAGTGCCAGTGCGCGCCAGTCCCGTGCCCAGTGTTGTGCGACAGGCGAAAAT
>NW_005195530.1:0-1238 GCF_000372725.1 Emiliania huxleyi CCMP1516
ATGAGGAGCGATCCGAACGTGGTATTCGGGTGATCAGATCACTTTTAGGGCCTGTGGGAGGAAGAGAGTTTTACAACGCCCAGTGTTGTGCGAGGAAGAGAGAGTAAGGTCAGAGAGGGAGTTTTTTTCGAAAATTCTTTTAGGGCCTTCGATTTTGGGCTTCGAACGGCCTTGGTGCTGGGCTGTTGATGGGCTGCAGGCTGTGTTCTGTGTTGCCTCCCCGGCTCTCTCTCTCACTCTCAGGTAGGTGGGCAGTCACCTCCTCTCTCTCGTGCTGGGCTGTTGATGGGCTGTGTTGCCTCCCCGGCTCTCTCTTGCTCTCTGCTGTTGTTTGATTTTCTTTTTTACCTACCGACTGTGATAGTTCTCTCGTTTTGATTTCCTTCCCGGCTCTCTCTTGGGCTCAGCTAGTCGTCTCCGTCAGGTGGCGATCGCGGAGGCGGGCGGCATCGCGCCGCTGGTGGTGCTGGCTCGCAGCCGCACGGACGGGCAGAAGGAGGAGGCCGCGGCGGCGCTGAGGAACCTCGCTTGCAACGACGACAACAAGGTGGCGATCGCGAATGCGGGCGGCATCGCGCCGCTGGTGGCGCTGGCTCGCAGCGGCACGGACGGGCAGAAGGAGGAGGCCGCGGCGGTGCTGAGGCACCTCGCTGTCAACGCCGACAACCAGCTGGCGATCGCGGAGGCGGGCGGCATCGCGCCGCTGGTGGCGCTGGCTCGCGGCGGCACTGTCGGGCAGAAGCTGGCGGCTGCGCGCGCGCTGAGGAACCTCGCTGTCAACGCCGACAACGAGGTGGCGATCGCGGAGGCGGGCGGCCACTGGGAGACCGACCGGCTTAACAACCTCAGGAGCAAGCGGAAGCAGCAGGAGGCTCCTTCTTTCTCGCCCACCGACGACCTTGCCGCTCGACAGCATTCATCGGCAGGACCGATGACCGCTCAAAGCCAGCTACTGCCGAACCCAAGACCCGCAGTCGCACCTCCGACGCAGAAGTACATCGCTCGGGCGCGTCGGGCCTCCTCTCTCATCGCCGAGGATGGGCGATCGCATGCTCCTCTTCCACCACACATATCTCCCCCATGTCTCCCCCATGTCTCCCCCATGTCTCCCCCATATCTCCCCCATATCTCCCCCAGGCTCCTCTTCCGGCACACGATGCTGACGGACGACGCGAGGGTGGGCGGCGCCGGCGGCGCGGCGGCGCAGCGCTGGCTCTACCAGCTCGTGCACAACTCGG
>NW_005195529.1:0-1238 GCF_000372725.1 Emiliania huxleyi CCMP1516
GAGAAGCGGGCTCTGGCGGTCCAACGGATCGAGGCTCCAGCGGTCCATGTCGTCGCCGATATGAAAAAGCGACCGCGGGCTGTGTGATCAGGACTTTTTCCGAGACCTACCATGTGTATACCAACCAACGGAACCAAGAGCAAGACGCAATTTAGAGATGGTCAGCGAGATCTGCAAGACTTCGCTTAAGGGACCCATAGGGTTCTGAGGGCCGGAGTTTTTAAGACCTTTTAAAGAAACGAGGAGGTTTGGGGGCTTGCACTCCCACCCCCGCCGCCCTCGCAAGCTCACAGGTTGAGTTGAGGAGAAGCAGCTGAGGGAGATCAAAGCGGGAGAAGGCGGCACGGCGGCGGCGGCGCGGCGCCCCCCCATCCCCACGCCTCCGGGTCGTGCGTACCGCCTTCGGGCGTGCGAGTGTCCCCCCAGCGGGTCTGCTCTCCAGCAGACGCTCCGGTAATCAGGCCGAGAGTACCAGGCAGGTGGGGAGAAGAGCCCAGGGAGGGGAGAGGAGAAGAGCCCAGGGAGGGGGGAGGAGAAGAGCCCAAGGCGGCCTCCCTCTCCCTCCCCTCCCACCGGGCCTCCCTCTCCCTCTCCTCCCACCGGGCCTCCCTCTCCCCCTCCTACCGCCAAGCACCATCAGTCTCGAGGGGCCAGCCGCTGGAAGGGGCAAGCCAGCGGCACGAGGGCTTCAGCCACACAGCTACCAAGGGAACGCGACCCACACAAAGCACCAAAGTTAGGCATACCCCCCGGCGCAGTGTCCCCCACTATGTGTCGCCGTTCGTCGGGGCACGCTATCCTGTGCAGTCAGGGCAAGTGGGGGCGGGGTGGACAGCCCAGGCCAGATGCCCTGGGATCTCTCTGCCCAGTCCGGGGGTGCGTCGAACCTTCCATCACCCTGGGAACGTCCGGGTTTTGGAAGTAAAGATATATTACTTTTTGGGGGCTTAACTTGCCATTTAAGAGATTGCAGGCACGGGGGGTCCCTCTTTTAAGACCGCTTAAGAAAATCGGCCTCGCCGGCATGCGTCGCTGGGTTCCACGCCGTTTTCTCCAACACCGCCGTTATTAGGCACAAACCCGCCTCTGAAGACACATCTGTAAGTCTGGTGCACTGGCAGGAGCCATACTCGCATATAGGGGACGCGTGCTAGCTGACTGTACGGGCCAGCTTCCCGGCCTCCGGCGTCTACGCGCCGGGAGCCTCCGGGAGCCTCCCGGACCATCGACCTCGGGAG
>NW_005195528.1:0-1237 GCF_000372725.1 Emiliania huxleyi CCMP1516
AGCGAGCGAGGAGCGTGCACAGCGAGAGGTGTCTGCACGCGGGGGGTGTGGGTACCCATTTTCACACGGCGGGTGGTGCCGCTCGCTCTGCGCGTTTTGGGTTTTAGCTCACGCATGCACACGTAGGACTACGCTATGGCGGCGCACGCCGCACTGATAACACCTCCACAGGTTTCACTTTTTGCCCTTGATTTTGTCGGCCATCGCCTTCTCCTTCTCCTTTTGCTCCTTCTGCTTCTGCTTGAACGCCAGGTCGTCCTCGTCGTCCGAGTCCTGCTTCTTTTTCTTCTGCTTGTTCACGACGCCTTTCTGCGCTTTGTTGGAAGCGCCGCCGGCGCTGATTGGCTGCGGGGCGGCGGGAGGCCGCCGGTCAGAGACGGCGGCGCTGAGCGGCTGGAGGCCGCGGGCCGGAGCGGCGGTGCGAGGCAACGCGCGCGGCACGAGGTGGAAGACGGGCGTGGGGCACGCGCGCAGGGCGCGTTGCAAGTTGTGAGTAAACGCGGCGTGGCGCGCGCCATGGCAAACACAAAAAAAATTTTCATAACATCGAAGGCTAAGCTCAAAAAAAAATTGGGGGGCGTTACGGAACAGAAAGAATTTTACGTGTCTGTCCTCGACCCAGCCCTAGCTTGGGATGTCCGTTGTATTTATTTAT
The DNA here is from genome assembly GCF_000372725.1 of Emiliania huxleyi CCMP1516. Taxonomy (NCBI): domain Eukaryota; phylum Haptophyta; order Isochrysidales; family Noelaerhabdaceae; genus Emiliania; species Emiliania huxleyi. Next base: position 656 of record NW_005195528.1, read on the forward strand.
TTATTTATTAGAATTTTACAACGCAACTCCCTCGGACGACACTAGGCACGGGACTGGCGCTAACCCAACAATACAAAAGAACCCGATTCGGTTTCTCTGTTTGTGTGGCACACTATCTCACGCGGTCGGTTGGGTGGACAACCCACCGACCGCTGTCAGCAGGACGCGCGGTTTCTCTGTTTGTGTGCTGCTCAAGTCGAAGGCGAGTTCAACGTCCCTCCTGAGGCCGACGCCGCCGTCACCAGAGCAGCACGAACGGATGTCGACGACCCAGATCGCGCTCGACCGCATCAACGCGGTGCTCAACGCGGCCGGTCTCGACGACACCATCTTCTCGCTCCGCGACGCCAACTCGTCTCTCTTCCTCCTTCTCTTCAAGAAGCTGTTTGCGCGGACCCTTCCGGGCGTGCAGGCCGCGCCGGTGGGCGAGCAGGAGCACGCCGCGAACTACGAGGTGCTGCTGCGGGCCATCGGCGACGACGTCCTCGGCATGGACCTCTCCCATCTCTCGCCGACGCAGCTCGCCGCGGGAGAGCTCGCGCCGCTGTGCAACCTCGCCGAGATCTTCTCCGAGCTGTGCGG
>NW_005195527.1:0-1237 GCF_000372725.1 Emiliania huxleyi CCMP1516
CAAAGTACATTTGCGAGCTTCTCCACCTGCCTGGTGGACCTAATCTCTGACTGGTGTAGTGGGGCAAAGTTGGCCGAGCTCTGCAAAATAACCGAAGCGTACGAGGGTTTGATCATCCGGGCAATGCGTCGGCTAGAGGAGCTGCTGCACCAGATCATCGACGCCGCAAAGGTGGTCGGCAACGAGGAGCTACAGGCCAAGTGCGAGGCGGCGCAAAAGCTCCTCGTGCGCGACGTGGTCTTCTGCACCAGCCTGTACGCGTGACAGCCCCTATCTTGCGTCTTAGAAGATTTTTTAAGCGGCCGAGAGCAGAGGAAAGCGAAAGGCCAAATGCTTTGCACGCGCGAGACGGGGGCCTCCGATGTCGTTCTCGTTGGCGCGCAGGAGGGGGCACCTGGGCTGGGCCTGTGCGCTGTGGCGCGCCGCGCAGAATCCTTTCTCACGTGGCTCGTGGAGGGCGACGGCTTCTGAGGAAGCCGTCGCCCGCGCCTTGTCTCTGGGGGGAGGCGGGGGCCCCCGGAGGCACCGTGCGCCGCGCCGCAGTGCGGAAACGGGGCTCCGGCTCCGCTAGTCTCCGCTAGCACCGACTTCCCGAATGATCACGGTTGATCAGAGGGCAGATTTGGAGAGATCTCGAGGAGTACATACAGATATACCCTCTAACCATAAGAAAACTCCGACCTGATTGGTCGTACTGACCGCCGACAGATCACTCCAGACAGCAGACAGGCCGACGTCTGCACGCGGCCGGCCGGGCGAGAGGCTTGACATGATCCGACCCTGCGACCCTGACGCTGCTGCTCTAGCTATCAGACAACTGCTGACTGCTGCCACAATGTGTGACCGGTGCTGGCCCACTATGGCCTTCCCGGTCAGTGGTGAGGCGCAGTTCAGAGCTGTCGATGGCGCGATCCGCCGCACTGGTCCCACATTGGTGACACGAGACCACCAAGTTTGCCGGTCCAAGAGAGAGGGACCGGCGCTGTCCGGAGAAGGTGCATGGTCCCTCCTGACTGCCCATGCGCGCGAGGCTGTGTAGGCATAGCCTCGAGAGTGCCAGCAGCCAGTCGCCGAGGCAGTTTGTGACGCGCATTCCGCTCTGTCAAGTGGTCGCTACTCCGTAGTCACCTTTCGTCTCTCTCATGCCCTCGCCGAATGTTCGACGCGAGCCGCCTTCGTTGTAAAATCTCGCAAACACCGTTCGCAGTCCTCCTACCTCCGGGAATGTACGTAAGAG
>NW_005195526.1:0-1237 GCF_000372725.1 Emiliania huxleyi CCMP1516
TGCCCTTTCCTGAGGGCGGAGGTGGCGGCAGCCATCAGGACTGCGCCGAGGCACCCTCGGCACCATCGGAGGAGGGTGCATCGCGTGCCAGCGGAGGCGGGAGGGTGATGGCTGTGAGCTGAGAGGGACACAAAGAGGCCAAAACCGAACAGAATGGCGGCCACCTGCCCGACTCAGCCGCAGCCCGAGAAAATTTATTTGACACTGAGCCATATCCCCCCCTACTGCCACTGCGCCGCACGGATTTCACCCCACTTTCGCGACTGTGGCCGTCCAACAGTCTGCCGGCGCGGCGGGCGCATTCGAATGCGCCCGCTGCGCCGGCAGACTGTCAGTGCTATCCCGGGCGGCGCGCCAGCGAGCCCGGACGCTGGTCAGCCGCGAGGACAGCGCCATCGTCATCGGCGTCTCCTGCAGCAACTTCAACAGCACAAGGTAGCCGGGTCGGAGGCCTCCCGCCGAGCTGCCGAGCCACCCCGCACCCGCGCCACCCTGCCTCAGGGAGTCAGTTGAGAGGGTGCGCAAAACCTTACCAAAACTGGCACGGGTCACGCGCCGCTCGGGAGCCGCGGCGCAGCCTCCAGAGACTGCAACGACAGCGAGCATACGCGCACGCGACTAAGCAGCTAACTCGAGGGGTTTCCTCAATCAACCGAACGCACTAGGCTGGCGAAAAAACCGGGGCGCGGGATTAGTGCGTCCCCCCGGCTCCCAAGCGCGCGGCCGCGACGCGCTGCGCACCCTCTTCCGCGCTGCACCCGCTCTTGGCACGGCCGTCGTCCGCCGAGATCACCTCCTCTTCGCGCCGCAGGTGCACAACCAAGGGCTGGCCACCTCCGTATCCATCATGATGAAGCCAATGGGCCAAAATCGGACTCCGCTCCCCGCCCAGGTGGCCGGAGGGTACACCTCGGGTCGGCGTGCTGGGGGGGGCGCCGGTGCACAAGCCCACTTTCCGGGCGACCCCGAGGGGGAGGAGGCCGAGTAATGCACAGCACAAGACACAGGGGTGTTGGGGTGGTCTTTAGGAGGTCAGCGCCAGGCGGTGATACTGTACCTGCTTGAGGCAGTGATAGCGGACAACAGACGGCGACGACGGCAGCGAAAAGCCTACCGCCATAGTCAACTAGTGGGGGCGGTAGGGAGTAGGGACAACTGGAAAACGCTGGCCACGGAAAGGCCTCGCTAGGGGTGCTGGCAATTGCGGACCCTGGTGAATTTAGTCTTAACTACACTC
>NW_005195525.1:0-1237 GCF_000372725.1 Emiliania huxleyi CCMP1516
GAGCCAGCACGCGCGCTCGCTGATGACGTACGTGAAGGCGAGGCACTGCGGGTGCGCTTCGCAAGCCGATCGACAGTCGGACGACGACGCGATGTTGTATTGCGCGTCTATGTCCGCTCCGAGAAAGTCGATCTCGTTCATGTCCTTCTTCGGCGCAGGGTTGACTTCGTGCATGACCCACACGAGCGTACCGAGCCACAGGACAGACAGCGCGACCATGCCGAGGAAGTAGTGCGCCCGGCCGAGCATTTTGCAGCCAGGAGTGGTGTTGCCGCAAGGCGCGCGACACACATTGACGTGGCGGCGTCACGGATTTTTCTTCTTTGAGCGCTCTTGCCCACAAAGCTGCCCTCCAGCGCGAGCGAGGCGTGGAAGAGCAGCGAGACGGCCGCGGCGCGAGCGATGTCGGCGGGGCCGTCGCACGAGACGGACGAGAGAGAACAAAACGCGCAATTCGCTCTCACCTGGCAACCCTGTCTGCACGTCTCGCGCGCGCGTGAACAGGGCTCCAGGCCCCAAATGACGTGTGAGTGTTAGAGTTGTTTGGTGGTATTGGGTATTGCTAAAAATCTCGAGAGAGAGAGAGCCAGAGAGGGCGCGCACGAGGAGCTCCGTGGGGAGGTCGAGCAGGCGGGTGGGGGCGTGCCTCGCCGAGGGAGCGGTGGTTGCGGCGGCGACAAAAAAAGAATCTTCGGCGGGCACGTCGCGCCGCATGGTGGCCGCGCTGCGCCGCTCGCCGCTGGCGCGCGGTTGAACGCGGCGCCGACTCCGCGGCGGCGCCATCTCACGCAGCGGGGCGCGTCGCGTCGTCGGCGCCAAAACAGACGCGAGCTCGCGGCGCGGCCGCGGCAGCAAAAACAACAACCGTCTACTTCTCCTTCTCTTCTCGTCTTGTCGCAGGCGCACACGCGCGCGACGTGCGCTCGTTCGCCGCGTTCGCTCCGCGAAGGGCGATTCGAACCGGGAGCCAGTCGGCGCAGCGGCGGCACGCGGCGGCAAAACGCACGACGCTCACCTCATGGAGATGCTGCGGCTTTGGCACCTCCTGATATAATGCTGATTTTTTGCTGAGCGGGGCGGAGGCACGCGGGCGGCGGAGGCGGCGGCGGACGACGTCTACTTCCCCTGTGGTAGCTTAGCGATCAGGGAGGATCTACCTGTTCGGCCTCGAGGAAGCTGCTGGGGGAGAGGGGGGGAGAGAGGAGAGGAGGAGAGGGGAGAGGATAGAAGAGGAGAG
>NW_005195524.1:0-1237 GCF_000372725.1 Emiliania huxleyi CCMP1516
TATATCAAAGGGGGGAGCAGGTAGAAAAGGAGCGAAAAGAAAATAAAGAAGGGGGGGGGTAAAAAGCGAGAACCGGGAAAAGAAAGACAGAGGGGAAGAGAACAAGAGGTAGGTGTAGGCAGAAAGAAGAAGAAAAGACACAAGAGGGCAGACAAAAGATTAAGATAAAATAGGCAGGAAAAAAAGTAGGGAGAGGAAGGGAGGGAGAGAGGGGGGGGGGGGAGAAGGAGAGAGGGGGAGAGACGTGAGAGAGGGGGAGGGACAGCGGGAGGGAGAGACGAAGCTGCAGCGAGAACTCTGGGAGATTGCGTGTGTGACTTGTGAGCTGGAGACACGCGAGGCGCGAGCGGGGTGCCATGGAGCGGGGAGAGGGGTGTGGTCGGTTGGCCCGGGGGCTGTGGGTGGCCAGCCGGCGCGGCTCTCGGTAGGGGTTCGTTTCTGCGGTACAAGGGTGTGCGTTGACGCGCCGGCTGCTTTGATGGGGGACGCGTGACGCTGCGACACTACAAGTTACAAAATGCTATACAAAGATCAATACAACACGATATCTCAACTAACGCCGGACTGAGACAACCAGCCGTCAAACAGAGCTCACATCAAGAGCTCAGAGGCTACCGCACACAGCGCGCAATCGCACACTGCGCACGCCCCCCTCGCTGGTACACGTCATGCCGTTCCGACCACCACGGGGCCTCCCTAAAGGCCCGGGCTCAGCCACATATCCACAGAGACATCGCGATAACATGCAAACAGAAGGGTGCACAAGCAAGGGCACATGCCCGGACTTTCCAGCGCACGGGAACGGGCGCCACCGCGAGGCCGAGACCCCGCGGCGGCTTCTCCGGACTCCCCACACGCCCGTCACGATCGAGCGCCAGGTGCGGCACGCAGGAACGGGCGCCGCCGCGCGGCCAAAGGCCCCGCGGCGACTTCTCCGGACTCCCTGCGCGCCGCGCTCGCTTGGCGGGGATCTCCCACTAGTAAATGCCGTTCTGCTCCTCCCAGCGGTTCTTCACCTTGGTCTTGAGCGAGGCAATCATCTCACGGGTCCTGGCAGGGGGGGAGCGGGCATGAGCTCGCGCGCGCGGCCCGCGCCCGGCACAGGGCAGACAGCGGGATTGGGGCTGCGCAGCGCACTTTTCGGCGTTCGCCATCGCGACCGACTCCTTGCCGTTCCAGAAGGGCACGCGGGCGAGGTGGTAGTTGACCATGCACTCCATCTTGGTCAGCTTGCGGT
>NW_005195523.1:0-12155 GCF_000372725.1 Emiliania huxleyi CCMP1516
AATGTCTGCCAGGCGCGTCTCGGCCAGAAGGTGTCGCCACGCGAGCACGCGATGATTGATTGTCTCGCGGAGCGCATGGAGAGGTACGGTTGGCACTCCGTCAGCATCAACCCGGTGCCGCTTGGGTATCAGTACATCATCCAGGCCAAGTCTGAGAAGAGGCGGGAGGATGAGGCCAGGCAGCAGGCCGCGCAGGACGCTGCGCAGCCTCAGCCTACCGCCACTTTCGCCGCACCGCCCGTGGCACCGCCTGCCGCCGCTGCCGCTCCGGCCGCAGCATCGCAGGCACACTCGCAGCACCAACAGGCGCAGCAACCCCGGCCCAACGAGTCGCCCGAGGGGTGGACGAGGGTCGGGAAGGGCGGCAAGCCGGACAGGTTCACCATGAAGAACTTCGGCCGCAACCCGCCAAAGTCGGGCAAGCGGAAGCAGGAACACCGCAAGCCCGCACCCAAGGGAGGTGGACCCCCACCCCCTTCTCCCAAGGTGGTGGACAAGAACAGGCTGAGCGCATTGGGCGCTGGCCCTTCTGGCACCAGCGGGAGCACCGAGCGCGCACCGCCGCGCTCTCCCTCCCCCACCTCGCCGCCTGCCAAATCGCCGCGGCCGTCTGCGCCTGCTTCCGGGTATGACTCCGAGCTCGAATTTTCCGACGCTGAGGCGCGGGATAGGGTGGCAGGGGTTGTGCACGACGCAGTGCAGCAGGCTGTGATGCAATATGGCTATGACGACGAGCTCTACCAGGCATGGAGGGACGGCGAGATAGGCGAAAAGGACTTGCCGGAGGAGGTGATGGCTATGACTTTGGACCTTTGCGAGAGGTGGCGAGCGGAGCAAGCGCGGTGTAGGCGCGCCCACGCGGCGCAGCGGCTCTCCCGCGACCATAGCCCCTCCCGCAGCCGCAGCCGTAGCCGCAGCCCCAACTCTTGCTGCTCTTCTAGTGTCGGGTAGTGACCAGGGGGTGAGGGGACGGATTGAAGATCCCTCACACCAAGATCGTGCAGGGCGGGGACACATGTCCCTAAATCCCATCTCGTCTCAGAGTTTGACCGTTTTTATTTATTTGCAGATGGGTAAAAAGGAACAGGTCCCCGCGCCCGTGCGATCTGTGTGCAGGGTTCTTTGTACTTCGTGCAGCTCCACGGCGTATATTGGTGTTATTTACTGGACGTCCCAGAGCGTCGCACGCGTACGCCGTGTGCTGTGCGCCGTCCGACCGTTGCAAGCGCTGCTCTCAAACCCCCTCGTAGAGCCCGTCAACACAAGAGTGAGCGCGCGCGTTCAAGCTCATCGAGGAGCGGCTCGCCAAGCTCTCCGCCGCGTACGCCGCGTGCGTGCGGCTTGCCATTCCCGGTGCCTCCGCCTTGAGCCGCTGCAGCCGAGTCAGACCGTACGCGCGCGCGCGCGCGCATGCAAAGCCATCAGGAGGCCTTTGGCAAAAAGACAAGCGCTCGCAGCGCTTGGGCCGCGGCCCGGACGACCGGGTTGCCTTGGTGAAGGTAGAAGGCTGCGTGCAACGCCGCCGGCGAGATGCCCTGCTCGCAGCACAGCCGTGGGATGCACCAGCCCTGCAGCCACCGCAGGAGCGCGCCGCTGCGCACGTTTGCCAGCGTGGCGGGGGAGAGAGGAGCAGCGTGGTGCTCGCTGACCAGCACGGCAAACCTCTCAGCGTATGAGCAAGCAAACTCCGCCGCGCGAAGGGCGAGAGCGTTCAGTAGCGAGATGAGCACCGGGAGGCGGGCGCCTCCGCCCGACAGGGCGAGCGAGCGAGCCGACTGGACGGTTTCCTGCGGCTTCGCGCTTTCGACGAGAGCCGCCCACCACTCGACGGGACTAGGCTCGACTGCATGCAGCGAAAAGCCGCCTCGCCCAACCTCATGCCGTGCCGCCGCCGCACTCGGCGGAGACGTCTCGCAGTCATATCCGCAGTGCTCGTGGCTCATCTCAAACACCATCGCCTCCTCCTCGGGTGGAGGAGCGTTGCGACGCATGGCCGGCGCGGCGCCCATCGGCAGCGAAGCTTTGAGCAACGAGTGGCGCTGGTCTCTGAGCAAAAGAGGCACCGAGTCGGTCACGAGCAGACGGTCAGTGGGCTGCGAGCGTGCTGAGGGATTGCCAGCGCGAATTTCTTTTTATTTTCTCGCACGGCTTCGGTGAGGGGCAAAGAGTGAAAGAGTGGCAGGCTGCGTGAGCGTGCGCGGGGCTCGGCTCGAGCGCGACGAGTTCGTGTGGCTCGACGGCTGCTGCAGGGCTGGATGGGCGGCTGCGAGGGTAGAAGCCCGGCAAAGGATGAAGCCGCCGCGAGTCACACACACAGGCCGCGATGTATGTATGTAGAAAGATGAACAACAGTCAGGCTCGGACTGGACACCAACGCGGTATGGGTGGACGCGGGATGACAGATGATGACGACACGCACAAGCAACACACAGACACAAACAAGCTCACAAGACACACAGCCAGCTGGCTGCCACACACCCTGAGTTGGCGTACACATATCTCAAGGCCGCGCCCCCCCCTGTCGCCTCCCCCAGCCAAGGTGCCGAAGGAACAAACAAGGGCACAACAACACAACAGACGACAGGGGCGAACGTGTGAGGCTAGAGCAGGCTTGCTCGTCCTCTAGCAATCTCCGCCGACCGCGAGGCCGGACTAGACCGTGTGGGGGGTCATGTGAGGTGTCTCTGGTCACTCTCCTAGCGGGCCCCCCAACAAACGCCATACTGTACCCAGCACGCTCTCGCGCTGCTCCGAGCACCCAACCCCGTGTCGAGCTGCATCTTCACCCCGATATGCCCGACGAGGTGCGCTAAGCAGCGCTTGCGGCGGCAGCGGCGGCAGAGCGGCGGCCGCGGCGGCGCGGGCGGGCGGCCGCGGCTGCGGGCCCACACACCGGGCGGGCGCGGCAGTGGCCTCACACTGCCGGGCGGGCGGGCGCGGCTGCGGACCACACACACGCCGCGCGGGCGGCTGCGGCGCGGCCCCACACACGCCGCGCGGGCGGCTGCGGCGAGGCCCCACCCGCCCCCAAGTGAGCGCGTTAACGCCCCGTCGCCGGCAGAGAAAGCGGCGCGACAGCGACAGCGACAGCGACAGCGGCGGGCGGAAGAAGAAGAAGAAGAGCAGCCGCAAGCAGGACTACTCCGACTCGGAATCGCGCGAGCGCGACCGCAAGGAGAAGAAGGAGAAGAAGTCGAAGAAGGAGAGGCGCAGCGATTCGGACTCGCCCCCGCGGCGCAAGAAGGAGAAGCGCTCGCGCCGCGACTCGCGGTCGCGCTCGCGCGACCGCCGCCGCGACCGCTCGCGCGACCGCCGCGACGACTCGAGGGACCGCGGCCGCGGCGGCTACGACGACCGCCGGCGCGACGACCGCGGCGCGGCGCCGCCTCTGGCCGGCGGCGAGGCGCGGCCCCTCCCCGACCCTTCTCTCCGACCCCGTCCCCCGTAGGCGACCGCGGCCGCGGCGGGTACGACGAGGACTTTTCGCGCTCCGTCGCCGGCCGTTATCCCGGCCGGATGCGGCACGAGATGATGCGCGCGGACGGCGACACGGCGCGCGGACGGGACAGTTCCGAGACAGTTCCACTGTCGAGACCTCTCCGCCCGCTCCCTCGCGGCTGGAGCCGTGCCTCTGCCGCCATTCGCCTGCTGCATCAGCACCATTCGCCTGCTGCATCAGCACACACCCCGCGAGTTGGCCTCCAAAGGTAGACAGACGGTGAAAACACAGCCAAACCACGACTTGTCTCCCCCAGGCGCGCGTCGACGAGGAGAAGGTCAACACCATCCTCTCGCAGCGGATCGAGGCCAAGCGCAACAAGGACTTCTTCACGTCCGACCGGCTGCGCGACCAGCTGCGGCAGCAGTTCGGTGTCGAGGTGATGGACCGCGAGTGCAAGTGGTGGTCCATGCGCGGCGGACAAGGCACCTCTTGCTGCACATACCCCAAAAGAGCCCTCCCTCCTCACCCCTCCCTCCTCACCCCTCCCTCCTCACCCCTCCCTCCTCACCCCTCCCTCCTCACCCCTCCCTCCTCGCCCCTCCCTCCTCACCCCTCCCTCCTCACCCCTCCCTCCTCACCCCTCCCTCCTCACCCCTCCCTCCTCACCCCTCCCCACTCACTCCTCTCTTCCCACTCGCAAGGGCCGGCGATCAACGTCGACTACGGCCGCCACGACTACGCGCGCACCGACGACCTGCCCGGCGTGGACGTCGAGGAGATCGACAAGCTGCTCTCGCAGCGGCTGCACGCGCGCCGCACGCACGACTACTTCCACGCCGACAACCTCCGCTCCCAGCTCAACCGAATGGGCGTCGAGGTGGACGACCGCGCGCGGTCCTGGACGGCGACCGAGCGGGCGCAGACGCCCAGATGCCTCTGGAGACGATCGCATACGGACGGCCCCTGTACCCACGCGGCGCTCGGAGTACACGGCACGAGGGCGCACTCACGCCCCGACTCTCCTCGCGGACCAGGCGCAGAAGCCGGGCTTCGAAGACCACAATGGGCGGCGCGACGACGACGAGCCCCGCGGAGGAGGACGAGGAGGAGGAGGAGGGCGACGCCGCGGCGGCAGCCCCGAGGGCGGCGACAGCGCCGAGGGCGGCGACAGCCCCGAGCGCGTCGACGGCGGCAAGGGCGCCGCCGGCGAGTCGGAGGAGTGAAGAGGCGCGAAGAAGCCCCTCGCGGCACAACACACACGCCCGGGGGCAGCGCGGACCGGGGGGCAAGGCGCCCGGTTGGAGAGCCCGGTTGCCCCTCGGGTCTACCGAGAGCGGAGGGAAGGGGGGGTGAGCGCCCGGGGGCGAGGCAGCAAGCGATTTTGCATGCAAGAGACCGTCGAGGTGTCGGTCCCGCTCAGTGTGTCGCGGGAAGGGCTCTGCCTCTGGCGCTGTGGCCGGCGCGGTGGCCACACACGCGCCGGGGCACTGGGACCGGGACCGGCGCTCGTGTTCGTCGTTCGTGTTGGCTAGTTCCATTTCAAAGTGGCACAGCCCGCGCGTTACAAAACCTTGATTTTGACCATTTGCGCCATTTTGTCCCTCTCGGTGCCTTCCAGAGGCAGCTGCCGACCTCGCCGAGTAGACGGGGGCACTCGGCAGGTGGCGCGGAGTGCCCCCGTCCACTCGGCGGGGTCGCAGCTGCCTCTGCGCGTCCTGGGGAGGGACAAAAGTGTCGCCGCCGAAGGCGACTCGACGCCGCTGAGATCGGAGATCAAGCTCTGACAGGTCGCACGTCGCTCCTTTGACGCCGACGTGACTCACCACCCGTGCAGATCACATCAGGACACGGTCTCGACACGCTCGGTACGACGCCTGCGACCCGTCTTGGGTCAGGTGGCACGACGCTCATCGCGCCTACCAGCGCTGCCGTGCAGGTTGCCACGACGAGGTCGAGCACGCTTCTATACGCTCGCCCAGCCTTCCTTTCCATCCCATTCGGTAGCCTGGGAACGGTGGCGGTCAGAGGCAAAGCCTGCGAGGGGTGGTGGAACCACATGTCACGGCTACTGCCGGCTCGACCCACGATAGCCTCCGGAGGCTGACTTTGCGGCACCATCATCGGACGATGTCGACGAGTTGGGTCGCTCTCGCGGTAGCCAGATGACCCCTCATACTAGGAGCATCGGCCATGGCCGCAGGGAGCGCGGGGGAGGGCGCTGGGAGCAACACGGAGCTCCGTTGGAGAGACGTTTTCAAGATTAGCGTGTCATCTTGAAATGGAACTAGCCGTTCCAAACCCGGTATAGAGGGGGGTGTTTTGACGTATCGAGGTATCCAGTCGCGACACACACTGCTCACCATATGCCGTACGGCTTTACACCGAAGTACACGGCTCCGACCCCCACGCCCCAGGGATTTGCCAACAATATACCTACGAACAATATACCTACCAGGGATGGCGACGCGGCTCTTTGGCCGTCGGAGCTAGGCCGTACAAGTTCCTCAGTGCGGGCGGCCCTCAAACCTCTCGCGTGCGCACCGCGTCGGGGGAATGTTGGGCGCTGTGGCCTTTGTCCTCTCCCAAACCCCCTCCCCCTCGCCCCCCCAAAAGTCTGACTTTTTCATCAACGAGATAGTTGGCCTTGCGGCGCCCACTCTCGAGGAGTGCGTCAATGGACTTGGCTCCGAAGCAGCGTGCGCCGACTTAAAGCTCCAAATGATCGTGATCGAGTTTGCCATGCCAAAGAACTGGTATCGAGAAGGGTGGGTGAACGCCGGCCAGCACGTTTTCCAGGTGAGCTGCAACGAAACTGAACAGAAGGAATGGGCGGCGAAATCAAGCGTCGACAGTGTTCCAGATTTCCCTACCTGCTCACTCCCGTACGTCGTCGAGATTTACAATGGCGCCGGGATGGTGGACAGAGGAAAGGAGTACGTGTCCACTCTCAACACGGGTCCCCAAACAAGCACGACCCAGACCATTTCATACGGCGATGGTGTCCGGAATAGAATACCTACCAACGATGGCTCGCTCGTTGACACATGGGGGGCGGATGGCGTCTTCTTCCGCTACAGCCGATACAACGACGTTACCAGCTGTGGCGGCTGTAAGTATACCGGCATGGGGCCAGCAAAGGTCGCCTCAAATTATCTTAACTACGGCGTGGTGGACACAGACGGCGACGGTGTACCAGACATCCTCGACTCAGACGGCTCGACTTGCTTAGCCGCCCACGGAGTTGAACCCGACATGACGGTGGGGGACGGAGACGGCGTCTGCCACTGGATCGGCACCTCCGAGGACTCTGGACTTTACTGCCCCGCATGCAGAACATTCCACTGGGGCATCGCCCTTAGCGAAATTGTACAAGTTGATGTAGGCAAATTCGTCACTCGGCCGATCGAGTTCTTCTCTTACGGCGGGCCGCCCATCACAGCGTTGGATGGCAGAGCGGCAGGATTCACCTCGACGCCACTCGAGGTGACAAAGAATATCACCTATTCGCAATTTTCCCAAAAGGACACGCATCTTGATCCGGACGGTTGCGTCGGCTGTAAGCCATGCGAGGAGGTGTTTGCGGATCTGCAGACGAATCCCAACGTCGATTGGCCAGATCTTTGCCAGGATACGCCTTTTGCGACGTCGATTGGCCCAACAACATGCAAGGATGCTGGCTGCGTCAGCTACGACGCTGAATCGTGCAAGTGCACGTCGGACGGCAAGACCACCGGATCAGACGCCAACATCGGCAGCTTTCAGAGAACGGGCAAAGGCTGCTACAACACCGACTTCAAGCAGTGGACATACGGCCGAAACTCGTTGGACAACCTGGCGGAGCACTTCAACACCGAGCAGGACGGCACTCGGGCAAACGCTGGGCAGGAGTTCGTCTGCTCGGACGTCAGCAGCTCTGCCACGGAGACTCTTGTTACAACCTTCGACGCCCAACAACCGATCACCCTGAGCAATGCATACACGCAGGAGCTGGCCGCGAAAGTGGTGGAGGTGCTGAACGGCAAATCGGGGACTCGCAGCTCAGGCGACGTCACGAGAGAGCAGGTGACGGTGATCGTGACCGACGGTACTCGGCACACCATCTCAGTGAAAGATCTGCCCCCGAACCAGTACCTCGGAGACGTCGTAGCGATGGCGATGAACACGCTGGCAGGCGAGTTTGGTGGTCAAACGCTGACCCCAGAGTGGGACAAAGCAACCTTCACAGTGCACGCCTCGGAGACCGGAACTGACCCGTCCGAGTCGCCGCCCTCGCCTCCAGCGCAACCGGTGGAGTGGTGCTGCATAGATTCAAGACCGCCTCAATGCGGTAGTTCCACAGTTTGGGGCTCACTGCTCCCTGGCGGGTGCCATGGCTTTACCAGCAAAGCCAGTTGCGAGCAGTCGTGCGTCGCTTCGCCGCCGCCCCCCCCCCTGGCCCCCGCCCCTCCCGCGGTCCCGGCCTACACCGAGAGTGAGGCCGACTACATTTTGACTGTTGTCATCTCCAACGTGGCGCTGAGTGAGTGGGACATCGACGCTGGCTGCATCCAGTCTGTCCAAAAGTTCCTCGCCTTCATCGGCGTCACCCCCGGGGTCGGGGAGACGTTCAGTTGTACGCCGTCAGAAGGGACGCGTCGCCGCCTCGACACGGCCGTCACCGTCACCATCACCGTCCCGACCACGGCATCGCACTACCAGTCCGCCCTGGCGTCGGCTAAGTCCCTTCTCGAGGGGGACAAAGACACCGCCGCCGCGATTTTTGGCGTCGCGGGCTTCTCCGGCTGGACAGCGAGCGTCACCTCGAGCGGCGGTGCCGACAAGGATCCGCACCTCGCGTTCCCTCATGGCGGCAAAGCGGACTTCCGAGGCAGGAACGGGATCTACTACTGCTTCCTCTCCTCGCCAGGCTTCGCTGTCAACGTCAAGACGGAGGAGAGCCCACGCGGCGCGTGCCGCCGGTAAATGTCCCGCGCCGCAGTGACCCCTCTCCCTCCCCGCCTCAGGCGGCCACCTTCAAGTTGCGCGACTCCAAGCTGATCATAGACGGCTCCTTCATCACGGAGACGCACTTTGTCGCCAAGAGCGGCGGCGGTGGGACAGATGTCGCCTCGTTCTGGGCGGACAAGCTGAACGAGTTCAACACGGGTGAGCCGCTGCGCAACCCACCACGTGTCGCGGGACCGCTTAGCTGCTGGTGGCCCCAACCATAGGTTGGCAGGTGATCAACGGGACGTGCTCCGGGCGGACGTTCAAGCTGGGCCTGGCCGGCGAGATGCGCTGCGGCGATTTCAACGTGCGGATGAAGTGAGCGGCGCTCTACACTGCCTCTGCGTTCTGCCCACCGCCTCGAGCCACCCCTTGTGCCGTCCGGCGCAGGTACTCCAGCGCGATCTTCTCCTACCGCGAGGACTGGGTCGTGATTGTGCGGGGCAACTACGTATACGATCGAGTCAGCGGGCCGACCCACCGGCTCGACATCACCTTCAAGGACGGCGCCGGGGCGGCGGCGCGGGCCCTCCCGCACGGTCTCATCGGCCAGGTGACATGGGCGGACTGAGCTTCTCCCGAGATGCGGTGACGGTGTCTGAGTCTGCGTATTCCTCTCCCATGTAGTCCTTCTCGTCGACCGCTCCGCGCCAAGGGAAGCAAGACGTCTATCCAAAGGATGGCCGCTTTGCCACGTCGGCCATGGCAGAAGGGGCGATCGACGGGACCGCCTCGCAATACGAACTGCCCGGCCCTCACAGCACCCATTTTGCCTTCTCGCGATTCGACCGCGCTTACCTCGCCGCGCCAGTGAGCGGGGCGCTCGCGGGAGCCTCGGGCGAGGCCTCCTCCACCGAGCGTGAGTGAGGGGGGAGGGGCGTCACACAGGTGGTCACAGGTGAGTGAGACGGACGCGGGTTATACCCGGGTAACGGGGCTTGGCGAAGCGCCGCCATGCAGCGCGGCCGGGCGCGCGCCGCCAGCGCGGGCGAGCGCCGCCAGTCCGAGGAGACGATGCGTGTGGAGGTGGGTAGGGCGTTGACTGGAACCGCGGCGTTGCTCCTTCAGGACGCCACCCAGGCGCCGGTGGCCTCTCAGCTCATATTGTAGGGGAGGCGCTCCACCGGGTTATGGACAGGGGGGGGCGGGGGGGATTATATAGCACACACAGGCGCTATCAACTTCTTGATTCGCGCATCGGCGTCTCACGGCCGGGCCGCGGGACGGGGAGGGATTGGGGTCGATCCGTAAATCCGTAACCAAAACGAGCCACCCCCCCTCGGGGTTTCTCCTGCGGGTGCTCCTCTTTGCGAATACTCCCTACATACATCTCGTACCCGTTCTACCAGAGAAACATAGAGCACTCGTCAGAGAGATGAGACAAGTTGGCGCCAGTGGCCAGCGAGACCCGGCCCAATAAGTCGGCGGGTTTCGAAGGTGTGTTAACACCGCTCACTGGGGCGCCGGGGGGACCGTCCCGGACGTACTAGGAACGCGTATGTGAATCGTGATTCGTGTGTGCGAGGCTACTAGCCAACCCCTATACGTTGAGAGCCAGACGCCAAAAACTGTGCTGACGTTTCAAGGTCCGGAATGGTCCGTTGTGCCGTGCTGCAGCCTTGGTCGACGGCATGATCACGGCGAAAGTAGCGCGCTCCTCCGCCACCTACGGTGGGACGCCTCTGAAGGCCGACCCGCGCTCCCTCGCGCGGGTTGTGAGCATCCCGTACCCGAACCTACTCGGGGACCCGCCGCGACGGCCTGGATGGCACGTATTTGTGGCCGGTGGTGCCTCTGTCCGAGTCGGCGGCGGCAGCGGCGACGAGGCCGCGGCGCAAGGGCGGAGCAGAACCGCCGCAGCGGCCTGCGGCTGCGCCGCGCGCCCGCGCGCGGAGGAGGGGCGTGTGTGAGTCAGTGCTACGCGGTGCCGCCCTTGGAGAGGCGAGAGAGGCCGGTGTGGCAGGCAGGTGCAGCTCTGACGGGCTGCGCGAGCCGCCCCGCCGCACGCGGCCCAAATCATGACACCACTCCAGCTGCGCTGGCAGCGGGCGCTGGTCGTCTGGCAGGCGGAGGGGCGGCTAAACGGCATGGCCCGGATCGCGTGCGCCAGGCCCCGCGCGCAGAGGGCGGCTGGCAGAGCTCAGAGCGCTCGGCAGCAGCTTTGAGCTCTCAAAAGTCGCTGTTCACACTGGAAACACCAGTTTCTTCTTTTATATCTTCATGAACCGCTGGGGGAGGAATAATTTCGTGGCGCTCGGCGCGACCAAGCAGACGGCCCAGTCGCGCGTGCGCCGCGCCGTCGATAGACTATCCGCCGAACTATCGACGCTGACCCGCGGCTCCTTTTCAATGACGGAGCCGTTGAATGGCAACGACGTTGTCGATGCGTGAGCGACGCAGACTGTCTGAGCGAAGATCTTCCGCTGCACAGCACACACGGACACGCCGCGCGCGCACGCACACAGTCTGTCGCTTTTGCGACTTGCGTCCCCCCACCCATACTGCCTCACACGTCAGAGTTGCGTGTGAGGTGCCACCCCATGGAGTGATTCTAAGATCAGGTCGCGCACCTGTGAAGGGCGCTTACAGAACTCCCTATCATAAAGCCTGTTCACCTACAGTGGGCACACCGTGCGCCCGACGGGGACATCCAAGCGCAGGCCCCGCACGCGGCCCTGCTGCCCTCCCGTCGGCTGAAATCGACCAGGCCCATCGCCGTGGACCCACCGGCGACTGCGGCGGCCCTAGCACCGGCCGATTGTTTGAGCGATGGCCTGTGCTGCGGCCATCTCGGACGTTTAAGCGGCGCCAGCCAGCGGCTCGGCCGCGCATCCTTCACACACGCCGCCACGACCGGGACGAGCGGCCCCGGTGTCGAGCCATGGTGTGAGCTGCATGTGCGCGGCGGCCGTGGCGACAGCAGGTCCACCAGACGGACCTCAAAGCTTGCCGTCGGCGTGCTGTCGTGGCGAGAGCGCGTGACAGCTGCAGAGGAGCCGAGTGCAGTGGCGAGCCAGAAGCTACCTGGGTCACCAAGAGGTGGATCCTGCCCATTCTGACCAGGGCTGTGCTTTGGTGGGGTTGTGCTTGAGCGTGTGTGAAGTGGGAGTGCGTGCCGGCGGTGTCTGTGGGTGAAACGGGCGTGTGTGAGGCCGTAAGAGCCGTGGTATGAGCCAGAGTGGGCTTCATCACCCAAGATAAGGGCGGTTTGGGACAGCTCAGGCTTGATACTGATGGGGCTTGGCCAGGAGAGAGACAGAGAAGGCGAGGTGGTGAGCTGGGAAGCCGCTTCGTCGGCACCTGGACGTGTCGTGATGAACTGCCGAAAAGTACTATTTGCGGCTATTGCTCAAAACTTCGGGAGAGAAGGCCTACATATTATGACTGCACCCATGCGCCCGGTGCATGAGAGCTGATGCGGGTCGGGACATATCACGGTCGGTGGCGCCGATAATGACCTCCGGAATGCCCTCGCAACCGCCTCAGATGGGGCCCACCGGAGACAATCTCGAGCCCTCTCCGTGGCATCACGAGCCGGTGTGAGCTTGCAGACCCAAGGTAAGTGCGGTTTGGGACGGCTTAGGCGTGCTACTGATGGGCCTGGGCCAGGAGAGCGACAGAGAAGGCGAGGTGGTGAACTTAGAGGCTGGACCGTCCGCGTGTGACCTTGTCTCCTAACTACTGTCACGATGTGCTATTTCCTGCTTTTAGGCTACCTCCTCCTTTT
>NW_005195523.1:12429-15596 GCF_000372725.1 Emiliania huxleyi CCMP1516
CAAAAGCCCTGGGGCCTGTTCCCCAAACCCCGCCCCTTTATCTTGGGGGGGGAAGGAAAGGCCCACCTCTTGAGCTCAATAACCACCGGGTTGCTTACGGGGCCTTCACACACACGCCCTGTTATCAACCCACAGACAACGGCCGGCACGGAACTCCCACTTCACAAAGGCTAAAGCAGCAACCCCACCAAAGCACAGCCCTGGTCAGAATGGGCAGGATCCACCTCTTGGTGACCCAGGTAGCTTCTGGCTCGCCACTGCACTCGGCTCCTCTGCAGCTGTCTCGCGCTCTCGCCACGACAGCACGCCGACGGCAAGCTTTGAGGTCCGTCTGGTGGACCTGCTGTCGCCACGGCCGCCGCGCACATGCAGCTCACACCATGGCTCGACACCGGGGCCGCTCGTCCCGGTCGTGGCGGCGTGTGTGAAGGATGCGCGGCCGAGCCGCTGGCTGGCGCCGCTTAAACGTCCGAGATGGCCGCAGCACAGGCCATGCGTCGCGCCGCCGGCCAAGCCCAGCCTCTCGGCGGACCCCGGCCGTGCCAGAGGCAGCCCAGGTGGCGCGTGGGGCCGCGGCTCGGCGCTGGGAGCGCGCACGGGGCCGTCCTCCAGTCAGGCCGACCACCTGTAACGGCCGACCCCCTGTGAAGAGAGCTTGGATGTCCCCTCGTCCAGCACGCGAAGTCCCACTTTGGCATGCTCGTGCTCGTCGCCATCTTCGTCTTTTTTGCCCATTCTTCTTGCGCGTCCCAGCGGCCCTAGTGCCACCAGCAAGCAGCCGGCTGCACGGGGCGAGAGGGTGCGTTTGAACGACCTTTTCAAAGGTGTGAAAAACAGGTGAACAGGCTTTATTGAAAGTACGGTAGCAACCGGGTCGGCTACACGCTCTCCGATGGGATTTTCTGCCCTGCCCCTGTCGCAGCCCCGCCTGCCTCCCGGAGGCCCGCCCGGCCATGCAATCCGCCGCCGGACCGCCCGGCGGGTCCAACCCGAAGCGGGCGACCGGCCGTTCGTACCGCTCGGCCGACGGGGCGAGCCCCGCGGCCCTCGATCGCTCGCCCCGGAAGTGGCCCGACCGGCCCACGCGCACGGCCTGGCCTCTACCGCCACTTTCGGCGGCGCAATTTGCGCCTTCATCGCTCTCTGGATCGTCCTGGCACCCATCGGACTCCTCCCGACGGTCGGCGGCGCCCACTCCGTGCACTTTGAGTCAGACTCGCTCTTCGGCAGGCACGCTCTTCGGCGAAAAGTCGCCGCCGGCTGTCCACGCCGAGCCAGCCAGTTGCCGGCTCGCACGGCAGCCTCTTCCTCTCGACCAGCCTCAACTTCGACACGGTCATCATTTTGTCGCTGCGTGCTCGTGGCGAGCCGGGCGGCGGTCAAAGTTTGCCCAGACGAGCGCCAGGCGATAGTCCCGTCTCTGTTCGCCCTGTGCATGTCAGGCCAGGCTGCAGCGGGGCACGACCATCGTGCTGCCCTGTTGCAGCCTGACGTTTCCCACTGTGCACAGCCGCCAGAGCGCCACCACCGCCCGGCATCGTGTCACGGCGAGCTCCTTCTGCACCCGTTCGCGAGGCTCTTGCGCTGGCACACTTCGGCCTTCCGCTGCTCGCGTTCGGCGAGCTCTTCTCCGCACTCCTGCCGCGGTGCCGTCGCCACACACCTTCTGGCCGGCCTGAGCCACGCGGACTCGACCTCTCTCTCTCTCTCTGGTGCACGCCACGGGCCGCGGAGGCAGCGTTGCTGGCACAGTCGAGCTGGAGTATCCGCTTCTTGATGCTTCTGCGGTCAAGCTTGACCTTATGTGACATGATATGCCACAAGAATGCATGCTCTCACCCCTCAAAGTGTCGAATTTTTGTTTAGTACTGGTGACCCGACACCGGTGGCCCGATAGTACCGTGTGCCGATAGTACCGTGTGCCTTTCTTCAAACGAACGCACTTCGAGGTTCGACAATCGCTAAGATGCTTATGGGGCACCGCTGCGACTCCCTTGGAGATGCCTGAGGCCACCCCAACCAGTCCCCAGGCGAAGCCTTACGTGGACGAATTCAAACCCTTTTCCTGGCTCACAAGCTAAAGATGTTCACGGGCCCCCACACGGAGCTCGGAGGTCTCCGCGTACTCTTTAGCTGTACCAGTCTAGGCAGGGGTTGGACGAATTCAATCCTACTTTTTGTTTTTAGGTGTATTGTTGGCAAATCAAGACACAGAGCTCACACAGAATCACAGCGGGAGGAAAGCGGCGAGTCGCAATTCCCTACTTTTTGTTCGTCTACCCACATTAGCAACTTCGTGCTCATGTCAACGCCACACCAGCGCTAGCCCATTGATTCAACCCCGCCCCCATTGGGGGCGGGGCCCTTCAAGGGCCCAACTCTAGTGTGGGTAAACGAAAGTAGCGTATACGCTACTATGAAAGAAGAAGCCGAAAAAACACGCCGCAGTCAGTCCGCCCGAGCCAGCCAGCTGCCGGCTCGCACGGCAGCCTCTTCCTCTCGACCAGCCTCAACTTCCATACAGTCAGCATTTTGTCGCTGCGTGCTCGTGGCCAGCTGTGGCGGCGGTCGAAGTTCGCCCAGATTCGGTGACGAGCGCCAGACGATAGTAGTGTCTCTGTTCGCCCTGTGCATGTCAGGCCAGGCTGCAGCAGGGCACTACCATCGTGCTGCCCTGTTGCAGCCTGACTTTGCCCACTGTGCACAGTCGCCAGAGCACCACCACCGCCCGGCATCGTGTCACGGCGAGCTCCTTCTGCGCCCGCTCGCGAGGCTCTCGCGCTGGCACACTTTGGCCATCTGCTGCTCGCGTTCGGCGAGCTCATCTCCGCAATCCTGCCACGGTGCCGTCACCACACACCTTCTGGCCGGCCTGAGCCGCGCGGGGTCGCCAGCGGGGGCAACGCGTCGACCTCTCTCTCTGGTGCACCACGGGCCGCAACGGCCTGCTAGCCGCGTGCGCGAGGAGGCAGTGTGCCGGCACAGTCGAGCCGGAGCATCGGGTTCTGGATGCTTGTGGGGTCAAGTCTGACCTTATGCGGCCTAATATGCAATAATAATGCTATGCTCTCACCCAGTCTGTTGAGATATTATCCCTCAAAGTCGAATTTTCGTTTACTGGTGACCATAGTAGTGTCTGTCTTGTTTGCGAGATCTTCAAACGAATC
>NW_005195522.1:0-1237 GCF_000372725.1 Emiliania huxleyi CCMP1516
CTCGCGGTGCAGTATTTTGGCGAAACGTACTTTACGCCGCCACCTCCCTTCAACCTACTGCGTCTGCCTTTCAGCACCCTCAGCACCCTCGTCGACCCCGGCGCGCCTGAGCTGCTGAGGAGGCTCTGGGCCAGGACCAGAGGGGCGTGCGAGCTCGTTGGCTCCTTTTGCGTCGGCGCCGGCAGGTGGCTCCTGTGGTTCATCTGCCTGCCTCGCCTGGCGGTGTGGGTCCTTCAACGTGCATGGGCCCACCCATACCCGAACCATGCTCCGGAGGAGGGTCTGCTTTCGAGCGAGGGGGAGTCGACCGACAGGTACGGTCTCGACCCTTCGAACGTGCGCTACGTGGACGGGGTCGGCCAGCTGTGGTCGGAGCGGAACACGGTCGAGAAGCTGATCCAGCTCGAGGAGGAGATCGAGAGGAAGCAGGCGGAGATTCAGAAGCAGCACGAGGAGGGCGGAGGCAGGTAGGGCCGTTCTGAGTGAGTCTGCGAGGGCACCGCTCTCCTGAGGTGAGAGACTCGCACAGCCACCCCTGGTGGCTGGAGGTGCGATTGAATGGAGCATGAGCACGAGCGTGCAGGAGCATGACCACCGGGGCATGCCGAGAGAGGAGGGACACGCGCACGATCTTGGTGTGAGGCCGCCTCGATACGTGCGAGAAGTACAGGCTGCGGAGCGTGAGATGTACTGGGTTGAGCGTACGTATCCGACTCCAAGCGGGTGTTCTAGTTACTCTGCAGGTATGTTGTTGGCTAAGAAGAGAGCGATTCTAAGATCAGGCCTGCCACTGGGCGAAAATCGGCCGTCCCTCAGTGCTTCCAGCCTGCCCGCTTCAGTTTCCTCAATTGGCTCGAATTTTGCTTGTAGAAAAAAGAATAGCGCCGATCGCGGGCCGCCGGAGCGGGCATTTCGTATTGTTCTCCCTGGCGTGCGCGAGTCGCTCGTCCTAGGGAGCGAACTAGTGCGAGTCACTAGTGTACTCGAATGCAAGCGAAGGGTAGCTCTCGTCTGCTGCTGCTGCTGCTGCTGTTGCTCTCGCTAGTACTGCTGTTGCTATTGAAGCTGCTGTCTAGTCGCTACGCAGTTGTCGCGCTGTCTGTTAGCTACGGTTGCTGTGCTAACGTGCGCATCGTGTTCACGCACACCGCACCACTTTCCGCCCTCGAAGGATAGGAGTGGTGCATTCGGGTGCGCATCGTGTTCACGCACGTGTGTGTGCTACCGCAGAGTGGCC
>NW_005195521.1:0-1237 GCF_000372725.1 Emiliania huxleyi CCMP1516
ACGGACGGGCAGAAGGAGGTGGCCGCGGCGGCGCTGGGGAACCTCGCTATCAACGCCGACAACCAGGTGGCGATCGCGAAGGCAGGGTGGCGATAGCAGGCGGTGTAGGTGGCGCACCTGCATGGTGGGGCGATCGCGCACCTGCATGGTGGGGCGACAGTTCAGTCAGGGTGTGACGAAGAGGGTGGGCCCGGCGGAAGGTGGCGGCCTATTACCCCGCGACTGCTGATCAAGCTCCAGTACATGCTCGCAGGAGTCGCCGCGGCGAGGGAGTGCGGCGTGGCCACTTACACGGCGGAGCAGGTGATTCCGTCGACTGCGATTATGGATGGGGTGACACCGCCAGTCGTGGTCGGCGACGCGTCCAACCTGCACTCGCCGCCCGTGCTCGACCTGGGCGGTGTGTGGTGGATTCGATACCAGCCCCTCGACGACTCCGAGCGCGGAGATCTTTCGTGGGAGAACCCGGCGGTCAAGCTGTACGCACACGGGGCATTCGAGGAGCTCATGACCTTTGCCGACGCATCGAGCAACTCTTCGACACTGCCGGCTGAGATCGGCCTCGCCTACAATCGGATGCATCACTGGGCCTAATCCGACACCTTCAACTCGTACGCTGGGCGCATCTTTAACGCCGCCGATGAGGTGGACACACCGATCCACATGACCTTTGGCAACGCAACGCACGGCATGCTGAGGGCGACCAGCCCTGACTACCAGTGGCTCATCACAAAGCTCGACAAGGACCGCTGGCGGAGGGACACCGTGTTTGCCGCGGATGGACCGTTTGGAGGCGCACGCGTGAGCTACATCCTGACGCGCGTCGTGAGAGAGGATGGCTCGCCCCACCCGACCTACTTTGACCTTCACGTCGTACATGGGAGCGCGGCAGCTGCGGGTCCACGCCACCGATAACGTGTGCCTGCGGCGTTGCGGCGCCTGGGCACCAGAGCTCACGTGCCAGGTGCCGCAGCTCTGCGACACGTGGTGCGAGCTCTCGGGCACCTGGTGTGCTTGACAGAACAGCGCAGCCTCCACGACACGCAGCAACAAGTCTCTGCGCGCTCTCTCTGCCAGGCGACGACTCCGATAGGCACACAGCGGGAGAGAGGAAGGATAGCATCCATGTATTGCATATACCGGTGTCATGACAAGTGATGAGCATTCTTTGTTCATATCGTATGGTATTGCTGGTTTGCTACGCGTCATACGGCGCGGTCTGTGCACTGTGGGGACG
>NW_005195520.1:0-1237 GCF_000372725.1 Emiliania huxleyi CCMP1516
GGTTTTGCAATCACCCCTGGCTCGATTCTATCGAAAAGCCGGGAGGGCGCACGGGGAAACTCCCCCTTTTTGGGAATTGGGGGCGGGGCGGCTATCGCATGCCCTTGGGGCCAAAAATTGTTGGAGAAGAAGTCGCCCTTCCCAAGAAGAGTTCCGGCTGAATGGGGGCATCGGGCCGCCATAAAACTTGGACGCGTAGGTGCGCGGGTACAGCGCGTAGTTGATTCCGCTCACGGGCGATGGGAGAGTGGTGCGAGCGACCATCGCAACACTGCCGAGCACACAGCTTCCATAATCATCTCGAGAAAAAGAAAAACCGCGGACGAACCAAAATCGTCGAAGACGTGCAACCTTCAGAAACGCACAAACCCAAGTAGGATGTGTGACTGTCGCCTGTATGGACAGACTATTGATCGCATATATTATATGAGACGACAATCCTTGATCCGTGGCATCCTATGGGTCGTCCAGAGTATCGACCTCTGGCTTGTCAGCCCGTCACTTGATGACACCATGAAGTATAGCGATCACCATCTCGCTGGCCTCTCCGCAGGGCCCCCCGACCGCGTCGAACTCATCGGCGCGGGCTCTCCAATTATCAAGAATTTTACAAACAAACTCCCTCGCACGACACTAGGCACGGGACTGGCGCGCACTGGCACTAACACAGGTACACCACGGGAGCCGCCTAAGCGACTCCCGCGAGGACGGCGAGGCACTTAGCTCCGTGCGCGGTTTCGATGCCAGCAGTCCTAAGCTCGGTGAAACAAGCACGATCCAAGCTCGATCCATAGCTGTTGTAGAAATGTTTGATCATGTCACTTTGTTGCGTGCGGGCTCACACTTCCCCACTGTTGTTAGAAATGACATGTTTTGTCACGTCACTGTGTATGCGTGCGGGCTCAGGTCGTCAGGTGTCGCACAGCGGTACAAGGTGATGGGCTTGGCAATGCCGCTGAGACCGGTGAGTACTTGTAGGGGGGAGATTTTTAGCAATACCAAGTACACGGGGACATCGAACAAAGTGGTCCAGACGCTGAGCAACAATGTTCAACTTCTAGGAGAGTATCTGTGAATGGCGGCTGAACGCCGTTGGGCATGGCGAATTCTGTGGTGAAGACGACTGACGTCGTCGGCGCCTGGACAGGCTGGGACACGCTCCCGCCGAACTGCTCCGGCCCAGCCGTCGAGGACGAGTGGCGGCACGACTACCTCCTGCGCCTCGAGACGGGAGAGA
>NW_005195519.1:0-1237 GCF_000372725.1 Emiliania huxleyi CCMP1516
GAAGAGAAGAAGAAAAGAGAAGAAGAGAAAGAGAAAAAGAGAGAAAGAAGGGAGTGACTGAGGAGGACAGAGGAGTGAGCTCGGTACCGGCCGCGTCTTCTGATAAATGCAGTATGGAAGATACAAAGAGACTGAGGAGCAACGAGCGCCCTGGCGTGAGCCGAAGACACTGGCGCGCACTGGCACTAGCACAGATACACCCGAAAAGAATTCGGAAGGGCCGCCGCGCTACATGTCGCCTCGGGCGATACGTTCGCTGGACGGTGCTATGCAGGGCCTCTTTAAACTTTATGTGTCACCCCTGTGGCGGTGATACCATATCGGCGCCGCTACCCGCTAGCAATAACGCCTGGTGCGCTATATACCAGTCAGTGGAGTGTGTGTGCTATCGCTGCCGGGTGCGTTTCGAGCGTTACTAATCGATACACATCGGCAGCGCTACATATCGGCTTTTGCGTGGTACATATTACCCCGACCGCTCATAGGTCATAGCGCCCCAGATCGCTGCATAACGCTCGCGCTCATATCGGTCTAACTGGTGATATGTGACACTGGCGCTACATAACAGTCCGGGCGCTGGCACTCTGATACGTATGCTATCGGTCTGGACCGATATAAGTAGCGCCTCAAGTGGGGAGACCACGATGAGGGGTCCGGAGTGGTGAGGCGCCGGGTGTGGGCGGGCGTCGAGGCCGTGTCGAGTCCGTGTTGAGTGTTTACTAGCTCCGAGTAGAGGGGGCGTTCTGCTGCTAGGGGAAACCCGGAGCGCGGAGCTAACCCTCGGAGACCCGTGTTTACTTTAAGGCCCTTGCCCTGCGAACGCGCACCCCCGGGGCTAGGGCTCTCTTGCCCGTAACCCGATACCGATCATCCGGCCCGCTGGATGCGCTTCTCAGCTCACCGGCCCTGGATGTGAGGTTACCGACTGCACTCCAAGTGCTCCAAGTGCCTCTGCTATCCCTGTCGTAGCCGATGAAGATCGCGCGTGGTGCATGTCTGCAAAAAATAAAAAATTAATGACATGGGTACTATACCAACTAGAGTGATGGTTGGTGGTACTCTCCTGCAACCACAGTCCTTCCTGAGACATGACAGGCCACTCTCAAGCCCTACAAGCACCAGATGACCCACTTGGGGAGGGTTGACATCGTGATTTCGGCGGAAATTTTCTTTTTTGCTGTGAATTCCGGCGTGAAGAGAGGGAAAAACCACAGAGGGCCCAGACCTACCCTACCTA
>NW_005195518.1:0-1236 GCF_000372725.1 Emiliania huxleyi CCMP1516
GGGCGGGAGGGGGGGAGGCGCACGCACCCGCTCGACGCGGTCGGCCTCCTCGGCGCAGATCGACCGCTCGGCCACGTGGTCGTGCGTGAGGGCCTGCAGCGGGAGCGGACTGGGAGTAGTGAAGAGAGGGGCGGGAGAGAGTGCGAGAGTGCGCGAGAGCGAGAGAGCGAGAGAGCGAGAGAGAGAGAGAGAGAGAGAGAGTGCGAGAGAGCGAGAGAGAGAGAGCGCGCGCGAGAGCGAGAGAGGACGGGAGGCGGAGGAGGTGGAGGAGGTGGAGGAGGTGGAGGAGGTGCCTCGAACGAGCGGGTCGCCCCTTCCTTCTTGACAAGGATGGCGCGGCAGTCGCCCGCGTGCGCGACCTGAGGCAGGCCCAATCCTCCCGGGTCACACCACCTCGCGTGGCCAGCGTGCAAGTGGGGGCGTCGGGCTGCGCCCGACCGTCAAGTGGTTCGGCGTGACGACGAGCGCGACGGCTGCGGCGCCGGCGTGCGACTCCTGCGCCGTGGGGCCGTCGAGCTGAGAGCCGCGGTGCAGAGATGCGGTGCAGAGATGCGGGCGCCACTGCTTGGCGTTTGCTCTCTGCAGGTGGGCCGTGGAGGGGAGCGAGAGAGCGGAAGGGGGGGGGGGGGGGTATAGGGGTGTGTGCCGAGGCTCCGACAAGCGGCGCGCCTTTGCCCTCCGCCCAGGCGAGGCGGCCCAGGAGAGGAACGAGGCGTCGGTGCGCAGGAAGGCGTCCTGCAGCGCAGGCACCTGCCGGGGGGGGGGGGGGGGGGCCTAAAAACAAGCGGCCTCTGGGGGGGGAAAAAATTCCGAAAAAGGGGGTGAAACCGGCGGAAGTCCGGAAAGGGCTTTTGGGGCCCTTTGAAAACCCTTTGAAAAGGTCTTGTGTGGGGGAAAAATCCAAAAAATGGGTTTTCCGCGGCCCCCCATTTACCCCCCCCCCCAGGGGGGGGGGCACTTTTTTTTAAAAAAACCTTTTGGACTGGGGAAGGTTTTCCCCCCCCAAAGAAAAACGGGGGGGGGTGCCCCCCCAGTCGGGAAAATGGGGCCACCCCAAAAGGTTGGGGGGGAACCCCTTTTCCCAAGGTTCCTTCAGGGGGGGGGGCAAAGCCCTTGGTTTTTTTTGGAACAAGGGGCCCCCAAAAAGGGGGGGGGGGGGGGGCCCCCACCCGGGCTTCAAAACCCCCCTGTCCCTCTAGGAAGGGAAAAAAACCCTGGGAAGGGCCAAAACCCCCC
>NW_005195517.1:0-1236 GCF_000372725.1 Emiliania huxleyi CCMP1516
GTGGGAGGGAAGTGGACGGGGCCCTGAGCCGACCTAGCCCTAAACGGAATGGGGCGCCCAACACGTGCCCGGATTACTGTGCCTTCCCCGGGTGCAGCCTTTCGGTTCGTGAAGGGTCGGTGCGTGTCGTGATCCCCTGGAACACCCGTACTCTCCCGCGCCATCTCCGTCGCCCTGTTCGGCTGCGGCCTTACCACCAAGATCGGGAGGCGGCCAGGGCTCATAGACTCGGTCGAGAGACCCCAGATTGGTATCCATGCCTCTCTGGACAGGGTGGCCCGCCACAACGACCCCTGGAATTGCGACTCGCCGCTTTCCTCCCGCTGTGATCCTGTGTGAGCTCTGTGTCTTGATTTGCCAACAACATACCTAAAACAGATCACGTGAAATCTCTACAACAAACTCTACATCATAAGCGGCGAACGAGGCACGGTCGCTCTCCGACATGAGGCGCGTTGCACTTGCCAGTGCTGCCCTGGCCTTCTGTCTGCCCGCCCAATGGGTGGGAGGTGCCTCTGCTGCTGTGGCATGCCTCACGGCTGCGGCTCGGCGCGGCGCGTCAGCTCGGCTCGGCGTAGCGATAGTGGCCAGCGCAACTCGCCTGGACTCAACGCTCAGCCAGGAGCTCCCGCACACGCTGGCGCGAGTCATGGCGCATGCAACGCGTCTGAATGCTCGCCTCGCCTCGCGCAAATGCGACCGCCCTCGCAGCCGACAGTCCACCGCCTGCTAAAGAAGCACAGCGATGAATGCGGCACCGGCGACGCATGGCAGGCTGGTCATGACGCAGTTAGGGTGTTGTGTGCCGTCAGAGTGACTCTCTGTGTGTCAGGGATAGTCAGGGCCGTCCATCAGAGCTCCAGTAAGCTCGGAGACACCCCATCAGTGCGACTCGACCTCTTTGAGTCACTGCCTTCCCGGCGGTTTGGCTGTAGAGCCTCTACAACAAACTCTACAGCAAAATCGCGCTCTACATCGCTCTACAACGCACCCGCTTCGTCCCGCGGCGGATGTAGAGCTCTACAGCTCTACAGCGCTCTACATCTCTACAGCTCTACAGCGCTCTACACTCTACATCCTCTACACCCTCCCTCAGCGCACTGCCGAGCGGACGCGCGGTGCGTGTGTATCTTTAGAGAAACCAAATCGGCAGCGCAAGTGTGTGATGCGACATGCACCTCATTATTAATTGTACGAAGCGGACCCACGTCAAGGAGGTCGTCAGCGAGGAGGACG
>NW_005195516.1:0-1236 GCF_000372725.1 Emiliania huxleyi CCMP1516
CACGCTCGGCTCGCGCGCCGTGATCATCTTCAGCAACGGCTCAGGCCTCTCGACCCTCCTCGTGGTCGGCACATGTCCGGCACACATCCTCGACATATCCGAGACGCGCCCCGTAAGCAAGTCGACCTTCCTCAAGCTTCTCATCGGCGTCCTCAGGCCTGGGGAGGGGCGGCGGAGCGGCGGCTGCGCAGCGCACGAGAGGCGCAGCGCGTGGTGCTTCCACATCTCCCCCTGCCCCTCCTCGGGCTCGAGGTCGCCGATGAGAAGCTTGAGGAAGGTCGACTTGCCTACGGGGCGCGTCTCGGACATGTCGCGGACGTGTCCCGGACATGTCCCGACCACGAGGAGGGTCGAGAGGCCTGAGCCGTTGCCGCCGACGATCACGGCGCGCGAGCCGAGCGTGACGGTGGCGTCGACCTCCTTGAGGATGTACCGGTCCGTCTCGGGGTACTTGAAGGAGCACTTTTTGAGGGTCATCACCGGCTTGCGGAACGTGCGGATCCCCTCGGGCTTGCCTAATCTCGGGCAATCTCGGGTAAACCTCGGGCAATCTCGGCTTGCGGAACGTGCGGGTCCCCTCTGGCTCGCCCGGGTCGGGGAAGTTCATCGGCAGGATGAGGCCCGCCGCAATCATCTCGTCGACCTTTGCGAGAGTCGTGGAGAGGCCGGAGCCCTCGGACGCGTTCGACTCGGAGACCGACACGGACGACCTATTCATCAACGGAGTAGTGGTGACTCAACTAATCATTCGCGGCCGACTCGGAGGCCGAGACGGACGACATCGACTCGGACAGCTCCGACACGTCCTCCGAGCCCGACACCTCCGACGCCGGCTGCGAGGCCGACTTCGGCGGGCCGCTGTCGATGCGCGGGAGGCCGGCGGCGATCTCGGGCTTGAGCTTCTGAAACTCGGAGAAGGTCATCGGGTAGTAGACGAAGCGGCACGGCTTGCCGAGCTGGCCGCCGTTGTCGTAGTGGGTGACGTCGGTGCAGACCTGGTCGATGAGGAAGGAGGGTCAGAGAAGAGGAGAGGGCAAGAGGATGCGAGGATACGAGAGCACGAGGGCACGAGACTAGGGGAGCACCACGAGGAGTGACCTCGTCGATCAAGTCGAAGTCGAAGTCGTTAGGGGTAGGGTGAGGGTCAGGGTTAGGGTGAGGGTTAGGGTTAGGGTGAGGGTGAGGCTGTGCACCCCTCCTCGATGAAGTCGGTATCCTGGCAAGACGATGCCTATG
>NW_005195515.1:0-15222 GCF_000372725.1 Emiliania huxleyi CCMP1516
CTCTGCCCGCGGAGGGCGAGGGCCTCGCCGACGTTGCGCTGGTGCCGCAGCTGGCGTGCGCGCTCCACCCGTGGGTGAGTCCGAGGCTGCGCGAGTCGGCGGCGCTGCGCCTCGCGAGGCTGCTCATGCTCGCGTGGAAGCGCGGCACGCACGACGAGACGTTGCTCTACCTGCTCGAGTCCTCCCTCGCAGCGCGCAGGCTCGCCCGCGCGCAGCCCCGCGGCGCACACTTCTCGGCCAGCTCTCGGCGACCTCTCGGCGACGTGTCGGCGATAGGCTCGCCTATGCGCTGCACGGCTTCGGCTCCGAGTCCGCCGCGGCTCTCCGCACCGCTGCGCCGCCCAACGGCTGGTCAAACGACGGCTTTAGCGAGGCGGCGGCGCAGGCGTGCCTCTTTTGCCTCGCGGTGCTCCCGCTGCTCGGTGGCGGCGCGACCGTCTTCGGGCGCGTCGTCCTCGACCGGATCTTGCCTGTCGTCCAGCCGCCCACTTCGCTGACCCACCCAGTCCGCGTGCGGCTCGCGCTCGCCTCGCTGCAGAACGCCTCGTCCGACCCGCGCGCCGCCTCCTGCTTCCGCGAGAGGGGCAAGGACAAGGGGATGCGCCAGAAGCTCGTCGACACGCTGTGGGCGGCGGCGGCGCTGCCGCACGCCGCCGCGTCGGATCTCGCCCTCGGCACCATCGCCAACCTCGCGGCGGTCGCCACGGCGCGCTCCTCGGCCGACGAAGAGCTGACCGAGGCCAGCTTCGCGCTGCCGCTGGTGATGCCCGAGCCGGCGGCGGTGGGAACTTTCCACCGCGAGCCTCCCCCGGCGCTGCCGCTGCCACCCGCGGCGGCGAGCCCGAGCGCCGAGGGCTACCGCGCGCTGCCGCGGCTGTGCGTCTCGCTCACCTCGCACGCGCCGCACGCGGCGCTGCGCCGCGCCCTCGGCTCGCTCGTCGTCCTGCTCAGCTCGCGCTCGCTCGACGCGGCCACCGCCCTCTCCCTCCTCTCCGCGTACGGCTGCGTGGACCGGCTCGTCGCGCTCGCGACGGCGCCTTCGGAGGCCAAGGAGGACGGCTCGGCAAAGGCGCTCATCCGGGACGCCGCCCTCGTCCTCCTCGGCGCCCTCCGTGCCTGCCCCTCGGGCGGCCCTCCCGCGGCATCGCCACCCACCACTCCTCCTCCCGCTGTAGGGCTCGTGTATGGGCTCGGAGGCGCGCGGCTCGTCGCGCCGCACCTGTCCGCGATCACGCCGCCGGCGATCGCGGCGCTGGTGTCGACCGAGCCGCGCGCCCGCATGGCGGCCGCCTTCTTCTGGCACGACGCCACCGCCGCCAAGGGGCCCGCGACCAGCCTCGCGCGAGCGACGGTGCCGGCAGGCAAGCTGGCCGGCGCGGGCATCCCCATCGGCAAGACGGCGACGGGCGGCGCGCCGGCCTTTTGCTCGGGGCTGGGCGTGATGCGCCGGCTCGCCACATCCGCCCCCGACGCATCGCCGGCGGATGGGCGCCTCGCTCTCCTGGCGGCGGGCGCCGTCTCGCACGTGCTGCAGCACTCGTCGCTCTCGCACTTGTGGACGAGCGCCCCCGACTCGCTCTCCTACCTCGAGCGGCTCTCGGAGGAGGAGGCCGCCGAGCTCGTGGCGCTCCCAATCTCGCTCGCCAAGGAGGGGGTGATGGTGATGGTCGAGGGGGCGGCGGTGGAAGGGGTGAGCGTGCCCTGAGCGCTGAGGGATCACCACCGACACTTTCGCGAGTTCTCGGCAGGTGAGCTACGCCAACACACCCTGGGCGCGCCACCCTCCAAGGCATGTGAAATTCATGTGTGTGATCTCTCTTGTGTGTGTGTGTTTTGTCTTCTCTCTTGTGTATAACCAAACTCGTTGAGACGAGAACCCTACCCAGAGATACATACGTCAAAGGGACTGCCCCCCGCCCCCACTTGCCCTGACTGCACAGGATTGCGTGCCGCCCGAAGACGGCGACACATATAGAGTGCATAGTGGGGGGGGCACCACGCACGAGGAGAGGGTGCGCGAAGGCAAGATTGGGGTGCTAGGTGGTGGGACCAATGAGGGGGGGAGGGCGGGGTCCTGTGGGGGTGAAATGTTGCGCGGCGAATTCGAGCCTCTACCCCCTCGCCGCGCCGATCCTCACGCGGAGCCGGAGGGTAAACCCCCGGGGGGGGGGGGGGGGAGAAATCACTTGAGAATCATGTAAACTCCAATTTTCTGAGCCCGGAAAGGACACACCATGGCGGGGACACACACGACACACTCACACAATTGGAGATGAAGGACGTCTCTCCTGCTAATAAAAAACGCGTACGAGGCGAACGCCCTGTGAAAGGCGCCATGACCTTAGGGGACCCCTAGGGTTCTGAGGGCCGGATTTTTTTAAGACCTTTTAAGAAACGAGGAGGTTTGGGGGCTTAACTTGCCATGTAAGAGATTGCAGGCACGGGGGGTCCCTCTTTTAAGACCGTTTAAGAAAATCGCCCTGGCCGGCATGCGTCGCTGGGTTCCGCGCCGTTTTCTCCAATACTGCCGTTATTAGGCACAAACCCGCCTCTGAAGACACATCTGTAAGTCTGGTGCACTGGCAGGAGCCATACTCGCATAGGGGACGCGTGCTAGCTGACTGTAGCCAGCTTCCCGGCCTCCAGCGTGTCTACCGGGAGCCTCCCGGACCATATCGCGCCTCGGGAGCTCTCCCGCACCTTTTAAGCGTTTAAGACCGTTACAGGATTCGGCGGCCCAGGCAGCCTTGAAACTGGCCCGGGCCGGTTTTAAGCCATTTAAGCCGCAGGCGCCCCAGGGCCCACCCTTTTAAGCCTAGGGCTAGGCGCTAGGGGTCCCCTCTAAGGCCATGAGACGCTTGTGCTGGACTGCACTCTCCAAGTGCTCCAAATCAGCCACGCCTCTCCGATGTGGCGAAAAGAGGGAAACTCGGAGACGACTGTTGCGACTGGAGACGGCAGGCGCGGCCCAGGCGGGCCGTGCCCGTGGCCGCGCGCGTGGGTACACACACAGACCTTCGTCAGTACTCAAGACTCAAGAGTTACGCGAAACCGTACCGTGCGTAGAGCTCTGCGTGGCCGGGAAGAGCGAGCGACTCGCAACGCCAACGGCTCACACATCATACTACCTCGCGCTCCATGCTGTCGTATCATTATGCCCCGCCATGGCTGTCAATGCTCCGCTGAGAGGCTGCGTCCCCTCCTCACGTCTCGCCTCCCGATTTCGCGGAGCCGGTCACAAAGCGGTCCCCGGCGGCGCCCGAGAGGGCGGAGAGGGCGGCGAGCGCGAGGAAAGTGTGCGCGCCGAGCAGGCCGTGGAGGGCGGGGAAGGCGAGGGCGGTCGCGCTCGTCGCCGCCCAGTTGAGCGCCACTGTGAGGGTCATCGCCGCGTCTTTTGCGTACCTAGCCACAGCTCTGGCGTGTGAAGAGACGCTGTTCACACCCCTCGCAGCCGTGCAGCAGCCCGTCACATGGGGAAGAGCGATGCGGCGAGGAAGCCTCCGAGGCTGCCCGGCCCGAGGGCGTAGCAAACCAGCGCGCACGCGAGCGGCGCGGCGAGGAGAGACTTGCCGCCCGCCATGGCTGCTACTGCGGCGGCGGCGTAGCTCGCGCTCATGCCTGCCCACGTGAGCAGCAGCAGGGTCCGGCGCGGCACGCGGCTGCGCAGCGGTCCCGCGAGCGGCGCGGCCGCCAGGTTGACGACCCCGAGGCAGGCGGTCGCCGCTCGGGGGTGGGAGAGGCCGGAGCGGGTGAAGACGAGCGTCGAGTAGTAGAAGAGGCAGTCGCAGCCTACGGCGAGGCCCGGGGAGGGGTCGGGGGGAGGGAGGCCCAAGTTGAGCCTCTCTCTCTCGAGATCGAGATAGAGAGGGGGGGGAGATGATAAGCTGGCGCCGCAAAGCTGGGCGGAGAGGGCGACAGCGGCGGCGAGAAGCAGCTCCCTGCGCAAGCTGCGCGCGGAGAGGAGCTCCCGCGGCGAGAAGGGCCCCTCCCCCGACTGCTCGGCCAACTCGGAGCGCAGGGCCTCCGTGTGGGCGGCCGCGCCCGCGTGGGAGAGGTGCAGGTGCGTCATCAGGTGGGAGAGGGCCGCGGCCGAGCCGGAGCGACGCAGGACGTGGGTTGGCGACTCGGGCAGGAGCGGCAGCACCGTCAGTTCCAGCGCCGCGCACAGCGCCGGAAGAAGGTAGACGCCACCCTCTCGCCCGCCGAGCGTCGCGAGCTGCGCCAGGAGGATTCCGATAGCGACGCCAGCTGATTGCGCCGCGCTGGCCACGCTGCGAATCTCCGCCGGGCTGACCTCCGCGAGGTGGAGCGGCGTCACGGCGGTGGCGATGCCGGAAGCCGCTCCGAGCAGGCCTCGGCCGGTGAGCAAGAGGAGGCCGCTCGGAAGGCCAGAGGTGAAGAAGCCGCCGGCGAGCAGGAGCGATGAGGCCAGGAGGAGGAGGCGGCTGAGGAGGAGGACCGCCTTGCGCGCGAGACGATCGCAGCGGGCACTCACTACCGAACCGAGCAGCCCGCCCAGGCCAAACGCCGCCACCAGGACGGGACACCAAGGCAGCGACGAGGAGGCGTCCGAGCAGAGGTTGTTTAATGAGCCGACACCCAGCCCAAGCTGCACGGTTGAGAGGGTGCCGAAGGCCAGGATGGCGGCCTGGCGGAGCCGTCGCGAGCAATCGCCTGGCGGTGGCGCGCGCGGGAGGAGCGGCTCGCCAAAGGCGGACCCGAGAGGAGACATGCTAGGCGGGTGGCGCTCGTCCGGAACGCACACGTTTGGCCATTAATCGCGGCAACGGAAGAGATGATATCGTGCTTGCCCAGGTGTGAACAACGCGTCGTGACCACGGCGCCGCAGGCGCCTGTTGATGGGTCCAGGTGATAGCCCTGGATGGGCAATGCATACGCCTAGTTGGACCTCAGATCGCCCGACCGCGTCCCGGTGCTCTGTGGTCGGATTTGTGACGCCGCCGCACCGCGCCGCGGCCGGGGGCCCTCCGGAGGCCAAGGATGGCCGTGGCGGACCGGGACGAGCTCTGGGAGGTGGAGTGTCAGTGAGTATATTGTAGAGACTGACCATGTGCACAATATCTCTCACTCTAGCTAAGCCAGGGGAGGCGATGCCGGGGCCGTACAGCAGCTTGATGGTGCTTCGCCGGCGTGCATCCCGGAGCGGTGCCGGACGGGGTCCCAGGGGAGGAACATGGAGGACAACGCCGACGCCGCTCTGATTCGACTTTTTACTTCAAACAAAGACAGTCGCACGCGCCGCAGCGCGGCGCGTGCGACTGTCAGGAGCGGATCCGTCAGTTAGTCGTGTTCACGCCGGGATCGTGTCCTCCACAACCTGGGCAACCAATTCAGGGCGACGAGTATATTCACACACATACACACACACATATGCTAGGCGGGTGGCGCTTTTTCGGAAGGCATTACAGGTGGCGGAAATAGAAGAAAAACACGAAATAACCAGAAAAGCCAAAAGAAAGGGGGCCACCACTAAACCCTGTCGCCTGTGCCTCAGCAGGCTCCTGTGGTGTGGTCGTGCGGCGTTGGAATGCGGAGAGTAACTGCTCTTTGTAGTGTTCCGCGCGACTCTCTCTGTCTCACTTGAGTGTCACGTCTTCTCTCCTCCTTGTTCGGCGTAGCCGAACTGCGAGCGAAGCGCAGCTGCTCTGCCTCTGGTTTTTGTACCTTACATCTTTGTACGATCCTACGAGCTCGAGACCCCGGCGGCGGCCCCTACGAGGCTCAGCGCCGGCGCCACTCTCGAGTCCAAACGTGCGGTGCTATGTGTGGTGGCGGACGGTGTCTGTGCGGTTCTCCACCCTCCCTCCATGCCCTCGTGTCATCCGATTCCTTTTAAATCTCAGCAACATCTCCATTTCACTAAGGGCGTAGACGTCCTTAATTTCACTATACCGACGAACCGAGTAGTGAGCCACCCCTCTTCCTCTGACCCCAAACAAAAAACAACCCTGCTCTTCGATCCACACGTCACACCCTCCGCCCTCGCTTTTCATTGACTGCCAACTGCACTGCCGCCGACACTTGCCACATCACTGTTCCGCCATCCTCCCTCCTACTTCTTCTTCTTGCCTCTCTTCTTGCCCTTCTTCCCCCCCTTCTTGCCCTTCTGGTTCGCCGCGGTGACCGCGTAGATTTGCTTGTACAGCTGCGGGTCGAGCGGTCCCCACCCGCTCGTCGCGGACACCTCGAAGGCATGAACGTGCGTGTGCACCTTCTTGAAGAGCGTGATTAGCTCGTACGCCGTCGTGTCGCCGAGGGGCGCCCCTCGCATGTCAAACGAGCCGCAGAGCGGGTTCTCGTCAAAGCACGCGGTGAGCGCCTCGTGCAGCTCGCCCTCGATGGCGCAGCCCGTGTCGGCCACACCGAGGTGTGCCATCGCCGGGTGCGGCTGCCCCCCCGCGTGCAGCGGAACCAGCGCCCGCAGCACCTCCACCACGCCGCCGCTGCCGAGGTCGTTGCCGCGCAGCTCGAGCGACGCGAGGCTCGGCAGCCGGAGCACGCCGCCGGCGAGGATCGCGCCGGCCGCCTCGGTGAGGCCGCAGTACTGCATCGAGAGGGACGTGAGGCCCTTGTTTGAGGGCAGCGAGGCGCCGAGCGCCCTCGCCCCAGCGTCGCCAAAGGCATTCAGGTCGAGCTGCAGGCACCGCACGGTGGCATTGTCCTCCAGGGCGCCACCGATCGCCTTGCACCCGAGCTCTCCCACCCCGCAGTCATTGAGCTCGATCGACCGGAGCGTGCACGAGCGCCTCCTGAGGTAGAGCGCGAGGTAGGCGGCGCCGTCGTCGCCAATCGGCACGTTCCACAGCGCCAGCGTCTGAAGGTAGCCGTACGCCGAGAGGGAGAAGCCCTCGAGCAGCGCGCGCACGTGCAGCGCCGTCACGCCGCCCTTGTCGGCGGCCACCAGGTGCGGCCCCACCACCGCGCAGCCGAAGGCCGCCTCGCCAGTGCCGGTCGCGATGCCGAGCGGCTCGACGCCATGCGCCTGCGAGGAGGCGGCGTGCGCCTTTTGGAAGTTCTTGACGGCGTTCGCCTGCTTGGCAAGCTCCTCCTCGCTCGGCCCCTTGCTCTTTCCGCCGCCCTTCCCGCCCTTTCCCTTGGCCTTCTTGGCCATATATTGCTAAAAATCTCTCTCTCTCTATATGCGCGGCGCGAGCTGTGTCCGACCGGGGTGAAACGGCGCCTTAGTTGTCACGCAGAAATGCCCGCCTAGTTATTATGGAAAGCAAGATATGTGTTTGATGGACAAAGCAAGCGAAACGCATTGCGCCGTCAAGCGGCGGCCTCGAGAGAGGAAAAAGAAAAAATCCTGGCTCATCAGCGCGCCGCCCACCGCTCTGCGATGATACTCTCTCTGGCGGCTTCGCTGCCAAGCGTGGTGCTCGTGCTGCCTCCGACTCAGCTGCCTCCTACACACGCCGGGCTGCGCCCTGTGCATTCGCCGCGCGCGCTGGTCGTGGCTGAGGCCACGACGACAGACGCGTCACGGTACGGGATCGACCCTCGGCTGGCGAACCCGGAGGCGGTCGCTGAGGCGCCCGAGTGGAGCGCAGGACGGGTGGGAGACCTCAAAACGACGGGCGAGCTGCGCGCCGCGGTCGAGGCGGCCGCCGCGGATGGCGGCTTCGTGTGCCTCAAGTTCTGGCGGGAAGGCTGCGCGGCGTGTGCATCCACCGCAGAGCGATTCGAGCAGTCCGCGGAAGCCAACCCGCACGGCCGCTTCTTCCTGGTCAACTATGGGCGGGCTAAGGAGATGTGCCGCGCCACCGGGATACGGGTCGTGCCGGCGGCACACCTCTACGCGCGCGGCAGCTTGGTCGCGGCGTTGCCGCTCGGGCCATCAAAGTGGGAAGCCTTTGCGGAGCGGTGAGCGCGCCGCCCGTGTGCCCGGCCGAATCGGTCGCTCCCGATTGACACCCCGCCTTCCCGTCCCGACGTGGCAGGCTGGCCGCCGTGGCGGCGGAGACGTCCTGAGCACGGACCGGCGCTTGGGCAGAGACACAGAGCTGCTCTGCTGCTCTCTTGGGTCTCCGTTCCCGGCGGCTCTCGACCGTGATCTCTGTCTCACGAACCGGCCGCCACACAACCGCTGCTGCTCTGGTGATATACACACAACACAGATGTACCGTCCGCATGCTTTCGTCACCCACACCCTCTCCCGGGGATTACAACGCGTTCAATCAAGGTCCGACATGGGCAGGGGGGACGACGCGCCGCCTCGGGCGCCGCGCAAATTCTTTTCGCGGGGACTGCTGTCGGATCCACACGGCCAAGCCAGACAACCTGAGCCACCGGGAGGCTCTCCACTCACTGCTGTCGTCGGGTGACTCGTCGCTGTCTCATTTGGCGCCGGTGCTGCTCGGCGAGTCGCTCGCCAGCCTGGCTGCGCGGATCCAAGACTCTCGCCCTGCGGCGCTCACGCACCTCAAGCTTCTCGGGGTTCAGTCGCTGCGCGACCGTCAATCGCTGATTAATCGGGTCTCCCGCGCCGCGCGCGAGGGGCTCCTCCGCTGCTCCGTGCGCGCGCCCGTAGCATCCGACTCGTTGTCGGCTGTGGAGGCGGCGCTCGCTGCGCTCTCGGCGCTCACAGATCCCAAGCTTGAGGCTGCCGACGGCGACTCATCCGATGCATCGACTCATTCTCGCACGACGGCCGTGCGTATGGCGCTGCTCAAGGGTCTCGGCCTGAGCGACGCGAGCGCGCGGAAGCTGCTCGATCGGCAGCCTCTCGACGCCGCGGCGCTCGCGGCTCTGCTTCCGGCGGGCGAACTCGCTATTGCGTGCCAAGAGCTGGGTATGCCGGCCGCTCAGGCCCGCGCTGTGTGCGATCGGTGTTTGGACGGCTCACCCGCGACTGGCGGCGCTACGCCCGATGTGCCGCCGTCCACACAGCCGCCGCCTCCGCCGGCACCGCCGCCGCAGCCGTCCGGGCCGCTGCCACCGCCGTCGCCGGATGCTGCCTCGCGTGAGGCTGCTGCGAGGGAGGCTCTCCTCCGCGCGGCTTCAGCGGCCCGAGCCGCGGCGGCCGACGAGGCGGCGGTGGCGGGGCGGCGCGAGGCGGCGGCGGCGGCGCGGCGCGAGGCGATGCAGAGGCTGCGGGAGCTGCGCGCGCGCCAGCGGGCGGCGGCGGTGGAGGAGCGGCTCGAGATCGAGCGGCGGCGGCGCGTCGAGGCGGAGAGCGAGGCGGCCCGTGCGGCGGTGCGGGCCACCGTCTCTGCCGCGATTGCCCGAGCCGCGCGTCTCGCCGAGCCGCGTGCTGCGGCGGAGAGCAGAGAGGCGGCTGGCAGCAGAGGAGCTGGCAGCAGAGGAGGGAGGGAGGGAGCCGGTGCGGGCAGCGAGGCCGTGCGGCGGCTGGTGCTCGCCGCCATCGCATCCGTCCTCAACCAGCCTGCCCAGGCCCGCGCTGACGCGGCCGCCGCAGCAGCCTCCGCAAGAGCCGAGTCGCAGCCGCGCCGCCGAGCGCCGCCCGCCTCCGCCTCCGCCTCGTCCTCCTCCGCTGCGCGCGAGGGGCGCAGAGCGGTCCTCGCAGAGGCGGAGGCAGACCGGGCGCTGGTCCGTGCGCTGAGGCACCGCGGCACACCCGCCTCCGCCGCCTCCTCCTCCGCCGCCGGCTCCTCCGCCTCCTCCTCCACCGCCGGCGAGGGCAGCAGGGGCGACGGCAGCGGCGACGGCAGCGGCTTCGCGCACGTCGTGCTGCGGTCGGGCGTGAGAGAGCGGGTGGCCCTCGCCGAGTGCCGCACCGTCGCAGACCTGCTCGGGGTGGTCGCCGGGCTGGAGGGCATTTCGTGCGCTCCTCCCGCCCTCTCGCGCCCTCCCCTTCACTCGAGTCCAAGCCCTCTCACCCCTCCCCTCCCCTCCCCAGTCCCGATGCCCTCGTGGCCAAGTGCGCGTTGCTGTGGAGCGGCACCTTCCCCCCTCGCGAGCTGTGCGAGCCGTCCGAGCAGCTGAGCGCGGCGCTGCCGGGCTCGGTCCTGCGCCTTCACCCTCGCTTCGGCGGCGTCAGCTCCGCGCAGCCTCGGGCGCCGCCCCCTGCCCGCGGCAGAGGGGGCGTCGATATCGCCGCCAGCGACGCCGAGGGCGAGGCGTGGTCCTCCTCCTCCTCCTCCTCCTCCTCCTCCTCCAGGGCAGAGCCCGAGTCGGTGGGCGGCGGCGGGAGCGGCGGAGGGAGCGATGGCGGCGACTCGGCGGCCGAGGGAGAGCACGTGTCCCTTGCCAGAGACAGGCGGCAGCAGGCGCGGCGGCGGCGGCGGCGGCGGCGGCGGCGGGGCGGCGACGAGCCGGCGGCAGTGGGTGGCGTCGGCGGGCCGGCGACTCGGGTGGTCTTTGCCGCGGCGTCACCGCTCGCGCCATCGCTAAAGGGCTTTCTGTGCGGCGTGCGGCGGGCGGCGGGCAGCCCCTTTAGCAGCCCCGGCGTCGCGCTCTGCTTCGCGGCGGCGAGCCGCGCCGAGACGGCGGACGGCGCCGAGGCGGCCCTGCACCATCTCCAGCCGCGCTTGGGCATGCAGTCGGTCGGTTTTCTCTTGCCGCGGCCCCAGAGGCACGGCACAGAGGGGCAGGCGGACTACATCGCCGCGTGCGTGGCGGCCGTCTGCGCCGCTGAGCGCGGCGTGCCCATCGCAGCCCTCGTCAGCGTGGGCGCCGCGGCCGCCGAGCCCGTCCGCCTGTACGCGCGCCGTTGCACCGCCGCTTCAGCCGGCGACAGCGGCGAGGGCACGGGCACGGTGGGTGGCGGCGGCGGCCGCCCGCTGGCGCCAGCGCCTCCTCCTCAGCTGCGGCGCGGCATCCGCCTCGCCCTCCTCGGCGGGCTCACCCCCACCCCTCTGCCGGGCACGGTGGCGCCGGCCGCCGATGCTTGCGCCGTGCCGCCCGGCTGGCGCGGCTTGGCTGTCCGATCGCTCGGGCGCGTCGCGGCGAGAGCGGCGATGGCGGTCCACGCGCTCGCGGCGCGGGAGCGGGGCGGCGGCGCGTGCGCGCTGCACGTGCTCGACGACGGCACGCCCGAAGAGGGGGAGCGGTTCCTCACCGCCGCCGCCCGCGCCTTCAACGACTGGTGCGAGGGAGCGCGGCGCTTGCGCGGCCCCGACGTCGGAGGCGGCGCGGCGGAGGGGTCGAGCTTGCTCTGCGGCGGCGGGAGCGACGGCGGCGAGAGCGACGGCGGCGAGAGCGACGGCGGCGAGCGGGGCGGGCTTGAGCGCTCGCGCTGCGGCACCGCGCGGCTGCGCGGGCAGGCGCTCGGCTGCGTCGGTGCGGCGGCGGTGGCTGCGGAGCTGCGCGGCAGCGTCGAGGCTGCGGGCGCGAGGGCGAGCCGCGTCAGCGCGGTCGATTTGGGCGAGAATGAGGTTGGGGACGCGGGCGCCGCGGCGCTCGCAGCGAGCCTGCGGGCCGGCTGCGGCGTCACCTCGCTCCACCTCTCCTGCAACGCGATTGGCCCGGCCGGCGCTGCCGCCCTCGCGTCGGCGCTCTGCGGGGGCGGCTCGCTCCGCCATCTCCACCTCGACGCCAACCAGGTCTGCGATCTGTTCCGGCCCCGTGTGCTGCCCCGACGGCTCAGCCCTCTCCCCGCCCTCCACCCCGCAGTTGCGAGCCGTCGGCGCGGCGGCCTTCTCCTCGGCGCTGCGCGCGCCACCCGCGGGACGCCGCGCCGTGCTGCACACCCTCGCGCTCGACGACAACTACCTCGGCTGCTGCGGCGCGGCGGCCGTGGCAGCCGCGCTGCCTACCCCCGCGCTCGCCGCGCTGCGCGCTCTCGGCTTGGCTCGCAACGCGATTCGAGCCGCGGGCGCCGCGGCTCTCGCCGCGGCGCTGCCCGCGGTTGCGCTCGAATCGCTCGACCTTAGGGACAACGGCCTGGGCTCCGGGATCTGCGCGCTCGCGGCTGCGCTCCGCCGCAACGCCACCCTCTCGAGCGTCGACCTCGGCGACAATGGCGTCGCGGCCGAGGGGGTGGAGGCGCTGGCCGCGGCGCTGCAGGCGGGCAACAAGAGCTTGTGCACTCTTGGCACCGGCTTCATCCGCGAGGCGGGGCGCGTCGTGGCGGCGGCGGCCAGCGCGGCGGCCGCCGCCAGAGTGAGCGCCAGGGCGGGCGCGGGCGCGGGCGCGGGCGCGGGCGGAGGAGGGCTCTCCCCCGCCGAGGCGGAGGCGCTCGCCGGGCTGCCGCCGCCGCCCCACGTGGTGCTCGCCGCGGGATTGCGCGCGAATGCGGAGGCGAGCCGAGGGGGGGAGGGGGGGGCAGAGGGCTCGCCGACCGTCGCGGGGGCGGAGGCGCAGCGGGAGGGCGCGCCGCGTGCTGCGCCGCGCACGACGCTGGGCGAGAGGTACAGAATGAGGATGCTCGGCGGCGGGCCGGTCGGCGAGGGGGGGGGCAGCTCCGGCGGGCGTCATGAGGGGGTGTAGTCTATGCTGTCTTATGTCTCTCTCGCTGAGTGTGTGGCAGTGTGTGTGTGTGTGAGAGAAGAGCCTCCGCGATTATATCGAGGGCGCCGGCCCGCGCCCCGGCGGGTCGCAGTGCGCGGACCGCCGGAGACCCCGGACGCCGGAGGGGGACCGCGTCTACTGACTCGCCTCTGCCCTCTCGGCGGCTGACCACATGCGGCTGGGCGGACGCACGCGCTCGCCGGCTCGACCTCGAGGAGATCGGTCGCGGGTGGGAGCCGCTGGTGGCTGGAGACATCGACTTGGAGCACTTACGACTTGGAGAAGATTGCAGTTGGTAACCTTCTCTCTCACATCCAGCTTCCAGCAATCCAGGGCCGGGGAGCTATGATTCCTATTATGGAAGCGCACACCCGGTGGGGGCCCGCGGAGAATTTCTTTTGGTGCGCTAGTCGACGCCAATCTCCGCGCCCTTGTCGTGTCAGTGTGCTAAAGAACAAAACAAACCCTGTCTGCACGTCTCGCGCGCGCGTGAACAGGGCTCCAGGCCCCAAATTACGTGTGAGTGTTAGAGTTGTTTGGTATTGCTAAAAATCTCTCTCTCCTAAAGAAAGAAAACAAATCGCCCAAACGAGGGATGGGAGGAGGCCATCCTCCCTTGGGTTGTCGGAGTTCACCGTGTTCTTTCTTTCTTTCTTTAGGAGGACAGGGTCCC
The DNA here is from genome assembly GCF_000372725.1 of Emiliania huxleyi CCMP1516. Taxonomy (NCBI): domain Eukaryota; phylum Haptophyta; order Isochrysidales; family Noelaerhabdaceae; genus Emiliania; species Emiliania huxleyi. The sequence goes on from NW_005195515.1 coordinate 13,106, forward strand.
CCCCCACCTCGGTCCTCGCACACCTGCAGCTGCACGAGCAGGATTTTGGAAGGACGATCAGGAGCACAGGGGGTTTGGTATTGCTAAAAATCTCTCTCTCTCAGGGGGTTCTCCGGTGTCAGTGTCTCCTTGTGTAGTGCGCAAGAATTCTTTTGTGCATAATATACACGCTGGGTTCCGGCTCCTAGCCAATTAGGGGGTCTGTTCCCCATGACTCGCGCCAAAACGCCCTACCTACCTACCTACCCCCAGGCCGCGCAGCGAAGCGAAAAAACGAAAATAGGGCGTACCTACCTGTTGCGGGGCCCTCCGGGGCGGTCAAAACCGGACCTACCTACCTATTGCATCGGGTCTGCGCAGACCCCCTATCTGGCTAGCAGCCGGAACCCTGAGCGACGCCGTTGGACTACACAAGCTCGAGGCGACGACGCCACCTCCCTCGCCGACCATGCAAAAGTCGTTTGAGACGCACGCGCTCCTTACGGGCAACGCGGAGGCCAGGGCTGCCGAAGACACGCCCCGAAGGAGAGACGTCGGCTCACAGCTCCACTGCTGTGGACTGAGAGGGCCGCCTCCGCCTCCAGAGTGGGCGGCTCGCATGCAGTCCGTCTGGTGGTACCGCGTCTCGTCCTTCAGTTATTGCATCGCAGGTGCCGCCGCACCACGCTGCCACCGGGCCGCTCACGCTCACCTCCCGCTCCTCTCTCGTGTCAGGCAGCCTCGCCGCCGTGCGGCCCGAGCCGCTGGCCAGGCACGCCGTGCCTTGCTGCGCGGACTTCCCATTCCGCTGCATGGGCGTCGCCATCACGCTCAACGGCTTTGCCTCGTTTGCCGCCGATGTCATCCACATCGGCCACCCGCAGACCATCTGGAAGCCGATCGACGTCGTGCTCGCGACGGGCAACACGATCGTGCAGATGCTGATCGCCACGCTGCAGCTGCTGGGACTCACGTCCTTCCCGCCGCTGGCCGGCTCCGTCTTTGCCGCCTCGGTCTGCGCCGCGCTGTACTGCAAGCGGCGCTCTGCGCGCGCCGTCGCCGAGCAGGACTGCGAGGGCGCCATCTTGTGGCACGCGATGTGGCACTACTCGCTGCCGGGCGGCGCGCTGCTCGCCCAGCTGCTCATCTCGACCGACGAGAGCGACGAGGGGTCGCTGAAGCGGGGGCTGTGAGCGACGTGTGTCTCGGGGAAGACGCTAGATCTGGCGCAGCGGGGGTGGCGGGCCGGCGGCGCGCCGTTTGTTGAGGCAAGAAGAGGGCGGGGTGCGTCTTCAGAGGGGCTCTATACGACAAGCGCCACGGTTTTTTCCTTTCCACAGCCCCCACGCGACAACTCTAACAGGTTCGGCACCGCCGGGCACCGGGCCTCGGTAACTATACAAAATGCGCCTCGCGGGCGGAGACCCTTTACGCTTTAGCTTTACAGATCGCATAGATCACACGTACTCTCACACCCACAAAAACCACCGCGCTACGAGCAAACGCACCCGGGGCGGGCGCCTGGCGTCGCCGCTGCGCAAAAATTCCCGCGCTACGGGCCGCTGGCAAAACCCCCCGCGCTACGAGCAAAGACACCGCCGGGGCGGGCGCCTGGCGTCGCCGCTGCGCAAAAACCCAACACAACCCCCGCGCTAGGGGCAAAAATGCGCGCTACGCAAAGACACCGCCGGGGCGGGCGCCTGGCGTCGCCGCTGCGCAAAAACCCCCGCGCTACGAGCAAAGACACCGCCTGGCGTCGCCGCTGCGCAAAAACCCCGCGCTACGAGCAAAGACACCGCATGGCGTCGCCGCTGCGCAAAAACCCCGCGCTACGAGCAAAAACACCGCCGGGGCGGTCTCCTGGCTGCGCAAAGCCCCCGCGCTACGTGGCGTCGCCGCTGCGCAAAAACCCCGCGCTACGAGCAAAAACACCGCCGGGGCGGTCTCCTGGCTGCGCAAAACCCCCGCGCTACGAGCAAAAGAATTGACAGCGTCGGATACTAGCCACTATACTAAGGAGAACCTCAGGGGCATGCTGCCCCGTAGACTTCCCCTCCGGGAATTGAACCCGGGTCTCGACGGTGCTGCTTCGGACACCATCCCGTCTGACCTATCGCTCGAGCTGATGTTGATGGTAG
>NW_005195514.1:0-1236 GCF_000372725.1 Emiliania huxleyi CCMP1516
ACCCCTTCCCGGCACTGGGCCTTTGCAGGGGGCCCCGACCCAGGAGGCAACTTGCGCGGACGGCCCAAAAGGCCGTTTGGGGACCCCCGCAAATCCCGGTTTGGGGGCAAGAACAATTCCCAGGAACACGTTCCGTGACAAGTTCCGAAACAATGTCCCCACAGGGCAATCCCGTTTTGGGGGCTAGCTGCGGGACAATGTTTGGGATGCCTCTTCACCTTTTGAGCCGTGAGCAGGCACTTGCTCACCGCCGCCAACCCGCTGCTGTGAACAGGAGAGGTGTGAACAGAAGAGCTGTGAGCAGGCACTTGCTCACCGCCGCCAACCCGCTGCTGTGAACAGGAGAGGTGTGAACAGAAGAGCTGTGAGCAGGCACTTGCTCACCGCCGCCAACCCGCTGCTGTGAACAGGAGAGGTGTGAACAGAAGAGCCGTGAGCAGGCACTTGCTCACCGCCGCCAACCCGCTGCTGTGAACAGGAGAGGTGTGAACAGAAGAGCCGTGAGCAGGCACTTGCTCACCGCCGCCAACCCGCTGCCGCCGGCGCTGCTCGCGTATGTGCGGGCCGAGAGGCTCTCAAACCTCGAGCTCGCCGAGATAGGGGGAGGTACACGGGGAGATGGGGGGAGATATGGGTAGGCTCTCCGACGTCGAGCTCGAGGCGTACGAGAAGAAGGCCAAGGCGGCCGGCACGCCGCTCCGGGCCGGACACGTCCAGCACACGCCCCGAGGACATGTCCGAGACATGACCCTCAGGCGGCCGGCACGCCGCTCTGGGAGGCTCTCCGCTCTCCGGCGCCTCTCGACGCCGCGCTCGACCTCGCCGCCCTCGCGGCGCCGCGCTGCTGGCCGACAGCCACGTCCACCAGACACGTCCGCGACACGTCCATGGGAGGTCCCGCAGGCGCTGCGCCGCGTGCTTGCCGACAAGCTCGACGCGTACCCGACCACCGCCGAGCAGGAGAGAGACACGCTCTCTTGCCGCGCGGCGGTGCCTTAGACCACACCCGAGGATGACCGGAGCCTGTTCCCCCCCCCCCCCCCCCTCCCCCCCCCAGGACGAGGCTTTCCTGGACAAAGCAGAGCCCGACGCGGGAGCGGCGAAGCGAGGCGGGACCCGCAGCCCCGACAGGCCCCCTTCTTCAAGGTGTGCGCTTGGTGAGTAGGGGCGGCGCACGAGACAGCGCCGCTGCCGGCCGAGGCGGCGGCGGCGCGGCGGCGCTGGCTGGCGACGGCG
>NW_005195513.1:0-1236 GCF_000372725.1 Emiliania huxleyi CCMP1516
CAGCAGCTGTAGCTGCGTGTCGCCGTGGCCCAACTGCCAAAGGCTCCGCGGCCCCAGCTCCAGACGGCACCGCTGACGGTGAGGGCGAGGCTGTGCTCCACTCCCGCCGAAATAGCGACGACACGCTGGCCTGCCAAGGCCGCAATCTTCGTCGGCTGCCACTGGTCCTGATCGTCGCCGTGGCCCAGCGCGCCCAAGTATCCCTGGCCCCAGCTCCAGACAGCGCCGCCGGCGGTGAGGGCGAGGCTGTGGTATGTTCCCACCGACACGCTCACGGCGCGCTCACCACTCAGCGTCGACGGGAGCCGCGTCGGCGTGTTGAGCCGCCTCACGCCCTCGCCGTGGCCGAGTAGTCCTGGAAAGAAGGGCGGCGTATTGCCGCACGACGAGAGCCGCCCCTCGCCGACGATGAAGACGCTGTGATACTGGCCTGCCGCCGCCCTCGCCGGCGGGTTGGACTCGCACAGCAGCGCCGAATAGCACAGCCACCGCACGGCGCAGCCCTCACCCTCTGGCTGCGCCGGCAGCTCGAAGCCGCGCTCTTGCGCCCACAAGCGGATGGCCTCTAGCGCAAGCGAGGCGTGGGAGAGGAGCGAGACGGCCGCGACGCGAGCGATGTCGGCGGGGTCGCAGCGAGAGAAGGTGCGCACGAGGAGGTCCGTGGGGAGGTCGAGGAGGCGGGCGGGCGGCGGCGTGTCTGGAGAGGGAGCGGCGGTGGAGGCCAAGGCGAGGCGGCGCGAGCGGCGGCGCGGCGGGGTGGACATCGCGACGAAAAGAATCTTCAAGCCCACCAACAGAATGAGGCGTGAATCCTTTAGGATTCTCGCCCGCTCTGCTGAGGGGAGGGGACGGTCGACTGGGCCGGTCGCTCGACCCGATTCTACTCTACTCTCAGTCTACCATTCATGGACAATAGTGTCTGTGACGGCGGTCACATTCACAGCGAGGTCAGTTCACAGCCGAGGGGACGGTCGACTGGGCCGGTCGCTCGACCCGATTCTACTCTACTCTCAGTCTACCATTCATGGACAATAGTGTCTGTGACGGCGGTCACATTCACAGCGAGGTCAGTTCACAGCCGAGCAATCGATCCTGACACGCTCCACTTTCAGGGCTCGCCGCGGCTCGAGCAAGGTCAATGGCGATCGGCATCTTGCCAGCTGTGGCTTGCCCGTCTACCGCTACCGCGCCTTCAGATACAGTCGCCCCTCCCGCCCACGCCGGCGACTGCCTGAG
>NW_005195512.1:0-1236 GCF_000372725.1 Emiliania huxleyi CCMP1516
CGCCTTGATCGGCGACGTGTAGACGACCCGCTGCTTGCCGCGCAGCGAGGTGGCGACGGCGTACTGCGCGACGACAGTCTTGCCGGCCGAGGTGTGCGCCGCGACGAGCACCGACTCGCCGCGGTCGACTGCCGCGAGCGCCTTCTTCTGGAACGGGTCCAGCTCAAAGGGGAACTGCAGCGCCTCAAAGGCGGCGGGCAGCGGCAGCGTCGCGAGCGGATCGCCCGCCGCGAGGGGCGGCCAGTCGGGCGGCAGCGCAACCTCGTGCGTGTAGCGCGGAGGGGCGGCTGCGGGCGCGGGCGCGGGCGCGGGCGCGGGCGCGGCGGCGGCGGCGGCGGCGGCGGCGGCGGCAGCCGCGGCTGTCGATCCCTGTGCTGCCGCCGCCTCGGCCATCTCGGCGTCGGGCGGCGGCGACGCCGCGTCGGTGCCGATCCCCGCCTCCTCTGCTCGTCTTTTGCGAGGCAAGTAGTCCAGCGCCACGGCCTCGCCCGCGATCGAGAGGTCGCTCTCGCCCTCGAAGAAGGCCTGCGCCAACTCGCAAGTCTCGAACATTGCGTGAAAGGTGGTTGGCGACTCGCGTAAGAGCTGCACAGCGCCGTACGCCAGGACGAGTGAGCGGACGTCGTGCTCTCCAGCGCTGCCGGGGACCGTGAGGACGAGCGTGGAGGAGGTCATACACACCCGCAACAACGCCGCCACCTGAGGGGCCAGGGTTCGGGCTCCGAGCAGTCGCGTTGGCTTGTCGGAGTCTTAGTGCGGCCTCCGCACTCTCGGCGTTCGCCTCTCGCCCTGCTGCAGCATCCGTTCCCATCTCTGGCTGCCGTTCGCCGAGCGCCTCCTCAAAGCATGCGAGAATCTCGTCGCTCTGAAGGTCAGTCTCGAGCACGTCGTCAGCAGCGCGGATGCTCGCCCGCAGGGCCGCCGTCCGTCGGTCGAGGTCTCGTATTTGTTCTGGCAGCGTCGGCGCCGGCCTGCTCCCGCGCTGGCCATGCATCATGCTGCGCTTCGCGGCAATCGCGTAACGGGAGGCTCGCTGGCTTTTTGTGGCTTTTTGGACGGCTTTTTTGGATTCTCCCGCCCTCCCACTCCTCTCTTGGATTTTTATTTGGCTTGAGAGTTTTTAAATTCGACCTCGCCTCTCTCACAAAAAAGAAACAACGGCGCTTAGGGGAAAAAAGAAACAACGATTTCTACAAGGCTGTCGCGGATTTCATTACCGAGACGCCTGAACACATA
>NW_005195511.1:0-1235 GCF_000372725.1 Emiliania huxleyi CCMP1516
CAGCGCCCCAGAGCGCTGCACAACCACATCTCTACAGCTGTACAGCGCTCTGTACACTCTACATCCTCTACACCCTCCCTCAGTCCGGCACTAGCCACTACACCCGGATCTATTGCTGTTTACCGCATCTTAAAATAGAGACCCGACGGCACTGTGTCAGTTTTTTGAAAAATTCTTTTCCCGTCCGGTCTCAAGAGGACGCCTCATTCAGGCACGCCATCCTGCCGCTCGTGCTGCACCGCTCTCCGGCTCAATTCGCCGCTGCGCAGCGGCCCACAAGCAACAAACAACACAACAACTCTCTCCCTCCCCCCCCCACAAGCACCCGGCACTCGATCGATGGACGCAAGGTTAGCTCCATGCGAGAGAGAGAGAAAGAAAGATTTTAGAAAACCAACAAGAAATCACGACTCCCTTCTTCTCCATGCGCATCACAAATCTTACGAAGGTATACCCGGGCGCACAAGACAAACGTATACCCGGGGGGGGGGGGGGGATTGTGAGAAGGAAAAAAATCCAGGAGAGTAGTAGGAAGGCGAAGGCGGAGAATAAAATCCTAAAAGCCGTAAATCCCAAAAAGAAAAAACAATTGCCGGCTTCACGCTCCAGTCGACTCCAGCCAACAAACACGGGGAACCTCCCTCTCCGTCAGAAAGAAAGAAAGAAAACAGACAACTCAAGGGAGGGATGGGAGAACGGCACGCCGCCACCACACAGGGATTTTAAGTCCGTCAGAGTTCGCTCCCACTGAGCACTGCACTTGGAGTGCAGTCATTAGCCTCACATCCAGGGCCAGATTCCCGCTTTTTATTTCGCTGCCAGTTGGTCGCCACACGCGCTGGCGCGCACAGGCAACCGGGACTTACACGCGCGACACGAGGGACTGCGTAACGAGATGACATCCTTCACACCGCTCCTACTGGCCTTCACGCTCCCGCCGCTTCGGCTGCGCCCACACCTCGCATCGTCACGGCTAGCGCGCCTCACCATGGCGGACGAGCGCGGCGTCGCGACCGATTCGACAAAGCGCAGCGGCTTCCGCTTCTCCAGCGGCGGCGCCAGCAGCGACGGCCTCGGTGACAGCAAGCCCAGCAGCCCGTACCTGCCCATCTCGGAGGGCTACCTCGACGGCGACAAGCCCGACGCAGCCTGGGCCCTCGCCGCCACCAACTTCGTCAAGCAGGGTCGCACCATCCTCTCACAGATCGGAGAGACGGTCGGGCTGCTGCCGGGAG
>NW_005195510.1:0-1235 GCF_000372725.1 Emiliania huxleyi CCMP1516
GAGGGTGTGGGCGGGTGTGCGGGAGGGAGGGTGTGAGCGTGCCTCCTCCGCCATGCGCACGAGGCGCTCTCCCCACATCTCCCCGCACCTCCCCATCTTTCCCCAGATCTCCCCCAGATCTCCCCATCTCTCCCTTCTCCGGCGCCTTGCGCTCGAGGTGCTCGCACAGCTTGCGCATCCCCGGGAAGACCTCGATGATGCGCGTGAGCACGTGCAGCGCGTTGCGCACCTGGCGACGAGTCGTGGATGAATCTCGGGGAGATATCGGGGAGATATCGGGGAGATATCGGGGAGATATGGGGGAGAGATGGGGGAGATATGGGGGAGATCCCACCTGACAACCGACTCATCGATGAAGGAGCCTCGTTCACAAGCCCATGCTGGCGCGTGCGCACCCCCATGTACGCCCTATATCTCCCCTGTATCTCCCCTGAATCTCCCCTGTCCCCTATATCTCCCATGCGCTGCGGCGCGCTGCGCACCTCCATGTACTCCCTGGAGTCGAGGCTAGGGGAGATATAGGGAGATATAGGGAGCTCGCACCTCCATGTACTCCTTGGAGTCGAGGCACGCCATCAGCGCCTTGAGGATATACAGCGAGATGTGGGGAGATATGGGGAGATATGGCGAGATATGGGGAGGTGTGCAGCGCCTTGAGGACCTTGCAGTACCACTTGAAGACCACCTGGTGAGTGCATTGGTCAATGGTTAGCAGCTAGAGTGAGGGCCTTGCAGGTGCCACGGCTGAAGACCGCCTTGACGAAGTCCTCGTAGGACGCCTTCTTGGCGTTGGCCTGCTGGTTGATGAAGGAGGTCGAGAAGCCGGGCAGCTTGGCGCACTCGTTGCGGTAGACCTCCTCGCCCGACTTCCAGTGGCCCAACAGCTTGAGTGACTCGTTGAGGAAGCGGCCCAGGTTCTGCGCCTGCGGGGGGGTGCCTCGGACGTGTCTCGGACGCGTCTGGAAAGTGCCTCGGACGTGGTGTCTCGGACGTGTCTGGGAGGTGTCTCGGAAGCGGCCCAGGTTCCGCGCCTGCCGCAAAGACGACATACGCCCAGATGTGTGGAGATGTGTGGAGATGTGTGGAGATGCGTGGAGATGCGTGGAGATGTGGGGGAGATGTATGGAGATGTGGGGGAGATGTGGGGGAGATGTGGGGAGGTGTGCCTGCCGCTCGGTGCACGCAAAGATGTGCACCGAATGTCGCGCAGCAGCTTGTCGTAGTACTGTGAGGAT
>NW_005195509.1:0-1235 GCF_000372725.1 Emiliania huxleyi CCMP1516
GAAGTTGACGAAGAAGTTGGCGCAGCTCCCGAGAGTGGGCTCGAAGGTGAGGCCGCCCTGTCCATCCGGAACTGCCCGCTTGAGGGACTGGCGCACTGGCGCGCGCTGCACCACCATGTGGTGGTTGTTGAAGAGTTCTTTGGAGATGTAATCTGGAGAAATCTTGGCTGCGACCTCAAGGTCCTCGAGGAAGATGATGGCGGTGATGGTATCGGCCTCGGCGGCCGCCTTCCGCTGCGCGGCCATGGCTGCCGCCGCGGCCTTGACTGGCGGGCGGTCCACCACCTTCGTGGCGAGTGGCACTCGCACCCCACTCTCCGCAGAGATGCGGGCTGCAGGGTAGTAGGCAGTGATGGCGAGCGCGGTGGAGTCAACAAATCTACTGGTGTCCCGCAGAGATCTCGATGTATGTTTCCGGCCGTCGGCCCAGCTCTGGAGACGTCAGTCGAAAGCGGACGAGCAGTGCGAACGGCTCTTACGACGCCTTTAGATCTCGAGTTCAATCAGCCAGGGGTACCGACACGTGTGTCAGTTCAGTTAGTTCAGTTCAGCCTCACGTCATCGCCACGCTTAATTGCCCCCTCCACTGACCACTGACCTCTAACCTGAGTTTACGGTGAAAACAACTTTATGCGGGTTCTTAGTGCTTATGCACCCAAAGTACTTCCTTTGCTTGTGTGCACCCACGCCACACGCACCACCGCACTTACAGTTAGTACCGGGCATTAAGAAAGCGACACGGATCGCTCGTCCGCCGCTCATTTCTTAGCACTTCTTCCGGCCTCTGGCGCCGGCGGTGCTCATTTCTTAATCCGTGGTGGGACCTGACCCGTCACCAAAATCAGTCGACAGTGGATTTGCGCGAACCACGAGAGGTATGGGTCCCGATCTTGGACGGCCCGATGCCTGACACCTCATTTTTCCTTGGAAAGAGTGCGTCTGAGAGCTTCCAACGACCCAATTTCTTCGCTGCGCGGCCAAGGCTGGTGCGCAATTGCCGGTGAGCCGCAGTGTCATCACTGTGCCCAGATCCGTCATGTCCACCACCACGACAGCCTCCGGCCGGCGCGCCAGAGCGGCACGCCCAGCGACGGCCGACGCGTCCGGACGCGCGCGGTGCCGCGGCACGCGGCCACTGCCGCCGGCTCGCCAGCAGCGGCGGCTACGCGCAAGGAAAGTGAGAGTCAAGAGTTTTTTTGGCAAGTTGGCGCCGTCTTGGCTAAGGTACAGAAACG
>NW_005195508.1:0-8549 GCF_000372725.1 Emiliania huxleyi CCMP1516
ACCCTAACCCTAACCCTAACCCTAACCCTAACCCTAACCCTAACCCTAACCCTAACCCCTAACCCTAACCCTAACCCTAACCCTAACCCTAACCCTAACCCTAACCCTAACCCTAACCCTAACCCTAACCCTAACCCTAACCCTAACCCTAACCCTAACCCTAACCCTAACCCTAACCCTAACCCTAACCCTAACCCGTAAGCCTAACCCTAACCCTAACCCTAACCCTAACCCTAACCCTAACCCTAACCCTAACCCTAACCCTAACCCTAAGCCTAACCCTAACCCTAACCCTAACCCTAACCCTAACCCTAACCCTAACCCTAACCCTAACCCTAACCCTAACCCTAACCCTAACCCTAACCCTAACCCTAACCCTAACCCTAAACCCTAACCCTAACCCTAACCCTAACCCTAACCCTAACCCTAACCCTAACCCTAACCCTAACCCTAACCCTAACCCTAACCCTAACCCTAACCCTAACCCTAACCCTAACCCTAACCCTAACCCTAACCCTAACCCTAACCCTAACCCTAACCCTAACCCTAACCCTAACCCTAACCCTAACCCTAACCCTAACCCTAACCCTAACCCTAACCCTAACCCTAACCCTAACCCTAACCCTAACCCTAACCCTAACCCTAACCCTAACCCTAACCCTAACCCTAACCCTAACCCTAACCCTAACCCTAACCCTAACCCTAACCCTAACCCTAACCCTAACCCTAACCCTAACCCTAACCCTAACCCTAACCCTAACCCTAGCCCGAAGAACCCAAAGCATTCACCGAGAGCTCGGGTCGACGGACCGCTGATTTCTCCATTTGGTTTCGGCTCAAACCGGACCATTTGCTGTTAAAAGCTGCACACAACGGCTTGGACTCTCTGACCCTAACCCTAACCCTACCCCTACCCCTACCCCTACCCCTAACCCTAACCCTAACGACACGGATCACGGTGCTCCTTAGAGGTCGTCGTGCGCGTCGCTGCCGACGCATCTCGCGTGTTGGTGTATTTGTATTTCGGCGGGGGCGCGCATTAAAAGAACATTGAGGCTACACACACGTCCTCGAGCGCCTAAGCCCCGAGCAGGACACACCTCACGAACCAAGCTGCTCTCGCACCTCCTCTCACTAGTTACTCGGTTGGGCTCTCTCCTTTCTATACTTCGTCGCTTTCACCGCGTTTGGATGCAAACTTGTGAAATTTTCAGTGAAACGGGGGCGGCCGAAACGTTTCATGTGAAATTCACATGAATTCACATGTGAAAGTGAAAGGGTGAAATTTCACTCACGAACCCTGGTCCTGTCGTGTCGACTTCGGCGGCGAAGAGGTCGGCCATCGTGCCACTCGATGAGGCGTAGACGGCGGCTTGGCGTGCGCCCGGTTCCCCCTTTCTCTTCCCTAGTTCGACGAGAAGAGAGAGAGAGCACTGGCGATGCGCGACACCAGCACGGTGCCTCCTGCTTCCTGAAGTACACCTCAGAGGGACCGCGAGGGTACCCTTGAGGAAACGGCAACAAGCTTTTGCTTTGAAGGGCACTTCAAAGGCAACCGCAAAAGGCTGGAGGCGCCGGCTTTGCTTCTGAGGGGTACCTCAGGGGTAACCGAGAGTGACCGGACGGCGACTCAGTCGCTGGCCTCTCTCTGCAGCCGGGGCGCCTCGCCAGTAGCTTTCTCTTGTCACGCCATGTGCCGCTCGCCCGCCGGCCCAAGTGACTTGGACGCGCGGCCGTGGGCACCCCACCGTTTTTGGGACGCGCTGGCGCTTGCCAGCGATCGTCCCCCCACCCAACCGCCCTTTTTCTTTGAGGCTGTCGCTCCGAGAAAGCTCTCGTCTCGCACTCTCGCAGCTGCGAGAATGCCTAGGCTGGCCGATTTTTTTCGCGGTATCCGCGGCGGGATATGGCGGGATATGGCGGGATATGGCGGGATATGGCGGGATATGGCGGGATACCGGGAGATACACGCGGATTTGATGAGATACGGAGCCCCCAAGATGTGTTCACGACAACGTCCGTCAAGCGTGAAACCGCAAATCGGACGCATTCGCGCTTCGACGGCCGCTTGTCGAGCGCTTGTCGATTCCCGTGATTCACGATATACAGAAAATTTCCGCTCGAGCAGGGACCAGGGATCCGTCGCGCTCTGCGGCCGGAGCGCGGAGAGAGGCCGGGCTGCTCGGCGTGAGGCGGGCAGGATACGGCGGGATATGGCGGGATATGGCGGGATATGGCGGGATACGGTCAGATATGGAGAGATACATCAAGATACCGCAAAAAAATCGGCCAGACTAGGCCTTGCGAGAAGGTACATTTCCTGCACAGTCCTGTGCGGGCGAAAAGAATTTTACAACAAAACTCCCTCGCACAGTGGTGTACCTGTGTTAGTGCCAGTGCGCGCCAGTCCAAGGCCCAGTGTTGTGCGAAAAGAATTTACCATCTTCCGAGCACGACACTAGGCACGAGTCCCCAGAAACCCCGAGGAGTCACACAGTCCACGACTCGGTGGGGTCTTCTTTCTGGGCGGGGGCGAGCGGCGCATCCCAAATGCGTACGCGCCATGGGGGGCGCTGATCCGCGAGCCAGCTGACCCCCCCCCCCCACCCTCTCCGGAACACTTGGCCTCTGCCGAACCGGTCGTACTCCTCTCGCAGCCACGCGCCCCTCGACCCACTCTCACCTCCGCGACCACACCTCGATCTTCTTGGGCAGCAGCTGGTTCGACACGTCCTCTCCGTGGCCTAAGCGGCCGAGTGCGCCAACGCCCCAGGTAAAGACAGCGCCGTCGGCGGTGAGGGCGAGGCTGTGGTCTTCATGTGCCGACAAAGTGACGACACGCCGGCCAGCTAAGGCCTCGATCTTCTTCGGCAGCAGCTGGCTCTGCTCGTCGCCGTGGCCCAAGGGGCCAAAGTCTCCCAGGCCCCAGCTCCAGACAGCGCCGTCGGCGGTGAGGGCGAGGCCGTGGAATATTGCAGCCGACACGGCGACGAAGCGCTGGCCAGCTAGGGCCTCGATCTTCTTGGGCTGCCACTGGTCCTGCTGGTCGCCGTGGCCCAACTGGCAACAGGCTCCACTGCCCCAGCTCCAGACGGCGCCGTCAGCGGTGAGGGCGAGGCTGTGGCCGCCTCCCGCCGACACAGCGACGACGCGCTGGCCAGCTAGAGCCTCGATCTTCTTCGGCAGCAGCTGGCGCTGCTGGTCGCCGTGGCCCAACTGGCCACAGGCTCCACTGCCCCAGCTCCAGACGGCGCCGTCAGCGGTAATGGCGAGGCTGTGGCTCTCTCCAGCCGACACAGCAATGACGCGCTGGCCAGCAAAAGCCTCGACCTTCTTGGGCTGCCACTGGTCCTGCTGGGTGCCATGGCCCAGCATGCCATAGCCCCAGGACCAAACGGCGCCGTCCGCGGTGAGAGCGAGGCTGAAGTATCGCGCCGCCGCCACACCAATCGCGCGCTCGCCTTCGGGGATTAAGCTGAAGCACGCCCTCGCCGTGGCCGAGAAGGCCTGGAAACTCATCCTCCTCCTCGTCCTCGCTCTCCTCTCCCGCGCCGCACGACGAGAGCCGCCCCTCGCCGTCGATGAAGAGGCTGTGCTGCCAGCCTGCCGCCGCCCTCGCCAGCGGGTTGGACTCGCGCAGCAAGGCATAGACGCACAGCCACCGCACGGCGCAGCTCTCGTCCTCTGGCTGCGCCGGCAGCTCGTAGCCGGCCTCTTGCAGGCGCAAGCGGATGCCCTGCTCTGCGAGCGAGGCGTGGAAGAGCAGCGAGACGGCCGCGACGCGAGCGATGTCGGCGGGGTCGCAGCGAGAGAAGGCGCGCACGAGGAGGTCCGTGGGGAGGTCGAGGAGGCGGGTCGGCGGCGTATGCGAGGGAGCGGCGGTGGGGGCGGCGCGGCTCGAGCAGCGGGGCGTGGTGGACATCGCCGGAAAAAGAGAAAAATGGCATTACAGCGATCACACAGGGAAAAGTGCGAAATTTCTTTGCGCCGCCACACTCGCGCCATGTGCACGCCGCAGCCGTTTCTCGGCGTGCACTCGGACCCCGCGACGAGCGCGTGCCTGCGCGGGCGAATAGCGTGCGACGCGTCCTCCGCCTGCGACGAGCCGCTCAACCGCTCCTGCCTGACGGCACACATTCCCGCCTGGGGTGGCGTCACACTCGACCGGGTCTCGTGCTGCCTGCGGTGCTGCCTGAGGCAGTGGATCCACAGGCTGGGCCTGGAAGCCAACGCGCAGCACTGGCGCGACCGGGGCGTGGATTTCTCCGTCTCCGATGGCAGGGGAGGCGTGCGAGCGGACGGGGATGCGCAGCTGCAGCTGCGTGCCGCCCAGCCAGTGGACTCGGTCCTCAACCTCCGCTTCAGCATTGCTCGCTTCGCCGACTTTCAAGCCGTCGAGAGGCGGGACTGGCAGTGCTTGGCGGACGGCTGCGAGGGAGTCGAGGCTCCTCGCTTTCGAGCGGCGAGCCGCCGGCGAAGCGGCTCGCTCGTGGTGTTGAACGGCTGGGGCTGGTCGCGTGCCAAGTATGTACGCGTCCTAGCCTCCGTCGATAGGGCCCTGCCCGACGGTCCGCTGGTGGTCTATTTCGGCGATGACTGGTCCTGGAACGTCTCCGGGCTGGCGAGATTCGACGCGCCGTTCACCAAGCTTGCGTGCCACTTTGCGATGAACCTTGACGATGACGCCGCGAGCCTGCCAACGGCACGGCAAGTTCCAATCGGCCTCAACGCAGGATGGGCGCCATCGCTCGGAACAGGCAGTTCCGCGGCGGTCGACATGTCGGCGGTGCTGAGAGCGCACGGGCGACTGCCGGGTACCGTCAGCCATCGCACGAAGCAGCTGCACTGCTGCTGCCAGCGCAGTTGGACTCATCGCCGCCGGGCATACGAGGGCCTCTTTGCCGCCGGCCACCAGCACTGCACGCGTTCGGCTCTGGAGCGGACAGGCGCTACGGATTCTCTGGTGGCGCAGTATCTGAATCACAAATTCGTCGCCGCTCCTCATGGCAACGGGAACACCGATTTCCGCGTTTGGGAGGTGCTCATGGCGGGCTCAGTCCCTGTGGTCGACCACTTTCCTGCCCACGACTGGCTTTACGACGGCCTGCCCATAGTGCGCGTCAAGGATTGGAGCGCTGTCACGCCTGGTTTTCTCAGCGAGGAGTGGGAGCGCATTCAGAGTGGCGTCAAGGCGGGCCGGCTCGGATGGGCCAAGGCGTACTTCCCGTTTTGGTTCGGGACTTTTACGGCGCACCTCTCCCCCGTAAATACTTAGCCGAGCGAGTGACGGATAAAGTCGTGTGAAAGAGCTGTGAAAGCGAAAGTATCGAAATGAATTGCCCGCCGCAGGCGAAGAAAATTTTCAGGGTTTTTTGGTCCCCTACGCCGAAGAAATCGAAGATGTCGGCGGGCGCCCGACGCGGTATGGATGGAGCACGCGCGCTGCCCGGCATGCCTGCAGCATCCAAACGAGACGCACGGCGTCGCTCAGCCGTGTCCACGCGGCTTCGCTCCTGTCCTAACCGGCGCCATCTGGGCGGCTGCTGCGGAGCTGCTGCAGGCGGTGCGGCAACTGGCCGACAGATACAACGCTCAGGGCACCCGCCGGCGATTCACTGGAAAGGAACGAAGGCGCCGCTGTCGGCGATTCACCGCCGTTCGTTCCCGTCTCTCAAGCTGGCTACACCGTCCATGGACGAGGGAGACGTCGCCTCCTCTTTCGTCCCGGGCACTGTTCGCGCCGGAAGGCACTGTACACTGCGAAGTACATTAACCTTCATCCCTCCTACCGCCGGCCGGGAGTGCAGCCTTCGCCATCGCTGAGTGAGGTTATCCTCGACTTTGGCACCTGCGAAGTAATGAACAACATGCAGTACGTCATATGCAATGGCGCTATGACAGCCCTGCGATGGGCGTCCTCGACGCAGACGAGGCGGAGCTCATCTGCACGGCGCAGATCGCCGACTTTCTCTCTCTCCCTGCGCGAGTGGTTGCGCCACCGTGGATGAGGCATATGGGCTGGGCAGGGGAGTTGGTAGAGGAGGTCGACTGAGGGCGCGAGGCCGCCAATCGTCACAGTCTGCTGCTGACTGTCGGTCGCTGACTGGTTGCGCATTGCGCTGGCCGCGCAGCGGCCTTTAGAAAATTTTGGCCGCAGGCCTAGGTTTTGAAAGATCAAGAGAATAAGCGCCGGTGAGGCTTTGAGAAGCTGCCGTTTGCGGCTTCCTAAGTCAACTTTTCGAGAGGAACGTTTTGGCTGAGCTATAACGGCTCCAAAGTCGCGCGATCATCGAGTTTTGAGTCAATAATTATGAAAGGAAAGGGCTGGCGAGAATTATAGCTCAGCCAATCGATTCAGCGTGCTCTGAAACGCCCAAAACCGTCGAGTTTTTCACCGTGGTCCAAACAGAGAGCTTAATATTTTGATTTTCTTGGCCACGGCCACGATTAGCGATTACCCGTCAGCGTCACTCGCTCAGCCCGGCGAGAAGAGCGGCCCGCAGGCGCGAGTATCTCGAGTATGAGACAAGTAAGGGTGATTGAACGCTATGTTACACAACATGAGTCTCTACACACGACCACGTGTCGTCCCTCCTTTCTCGCTCGGCTCTCAATAGATTCTCTTCTCTCTCCGTTTCGCGCGCGCGCAGTCGCTCTCGGCGCGCCGCGCTCGGTGCGCCAAACAGCCCACAATGCGGGCTGCAGAGAGATGACGTGCGCGCACTCAGATGTGCGGCGCATCGAGCCGGTCAGCGCGGGCTTTTGTGGTCTTGTTGATGTAGATGGTGACGAGCTTGAGCTGAGCGGTGGAGAGCGTGGCGAGGTGCGGCGTGAGCTGCTCGCCGAGCACGAGGTACCTGAGGCAAGAGCGGCGCTCGAGTCGACCTGCGAGGCGCGAGGGCGGAGTACCGGCAAGCATCGCGCACATGTCGACCAGGCAAAAGACCACAGCTTTGCGCACGTCCGCGTGCGCATTCTTGAAGGCCTCGAAGAGGGGCGGCAGCAGCTGCGGCAAGATGGAGAGCAGCTGCAGCTGGGAGAAGCGCCCAACCAGCTTGGACTGCAAGCGGATGGCGAGCTGCAGAGTCGGCGGCGGCTCGTTGACCAGCACGGGAACCTGGCAATAGGGCGGGAGGTCACAGCGCACGCACACGCGCAGCGCTCGCTGGAGGGTGCGGTGCGCGCCAGCACGGCGATGCAGCGGTGCGGGTCCGAGATGGAGAGGAGGAGCTCGAGCGCCTGAGAGCGAGAGGTGGGGTGGACTGGCCGCCTCGCCGAACACCGTGTTGCTGTCTCTTGCGGGGTCGAGATTGGAGAGCGGGGCAGCCGACGGGGGCAGGCGCGCGCCTCCTCTGCAGACGCCGCCACCTCGCGCGACGGGGCGCACGCGTGGGCGGCCGCAAGCAGCCGCAGCAGCACGTGCTCGGTGAAGGCGCCAAAGCGACCGCTGTGAGTGCGCAGCATGTCCTGCGTGTTGGGAGGGCACGCTTAGCGGAGGCTCGGGGGGGGGGGGGGGGGTGGCTGTGAGAGGCGGGCCGGTCGCCTTGAGGCATGCCAGCGCCGGCTCGCGCATCGCGTCCCCCTCGTGCTGCACCTACTCGCGGCGCGCGTGCGTGAGGAAGAGGGGCCTCCCTGGAGCCGGCGCGACCCCCGCCCCCGCGGCACCGCACGCAGCACCGCCTCGAGCGCGTGCTCCCAATGGCGGTCCCATACCGGCGCTCCGGGCCGCACGACGAGCACCATCTTGTGCAGCTTCACGAGCGCCTCCCGCTGCGACGCCTCGGGCTGCCCGCCCTGCAGAGCTCGCAGCAGTGTCGGCATCAGCAGCAGCCAATCCTCGTTCCCTCCGGACAGCTCCAACGCACCGGCGTGGGCCGTGTCCTGCTGCTTCGCAGCCGGCCGTATCTCTCGCAACGGCCCTCCCGACGCGCCGCCACCGGCGCGACCGCCGCTGAGCGACGTTTCGCACGGCGGCGTGTCGAGCGCACCGCGGCAGCCGCCGCCCCTGCTCTCGCTCCCACCGCCCCTGCTCTCGTTCCCGCAACCCGCGCCGCGCTCCGGCGTGCCGCCGCCGCGCTCCGGCGTGCCGCCAAGGCCCGAGCCTCCTCCGGGCCGCGCCTGCCGCGGCTGCTCGGGCTGGGTCGAGCGGCGGGCGGCGGGTCGCGCCGTCGCGAGCTGCGCGGCGAGCTCGGGCGCGTCGGCCGCCACGAGCGAGCGGAGCTGGTGCTGCGCCGCGAGCGGGAGCTGGCCCGCCTGCGCGAGGAAGGTTGGCGGCGCGGCGGCGTGCAGGGCGAGCATCGCGTCGATCGCGGCTCGGCGCAGCTCCGGCTGCTTCTCGGCGGCGAGGGGCAGCACCTGGAGGGAGAGGAGGCGCCACGAGGCGTCCGAGGAGGCGCGTCGCAGCGAGGCGCGCGCACGCTCGGGTGGGCGCGGGGGGAACGGACATGCGAGGGGGGGGGGGGGGGGGCGCCTTCTGCACGGTTGGGCCCATGTGCACTCCCGCGGCGAGGAGGGGCGCTGCCCCCGGCCCCACCTCGCTGATGATCAGG
>NW_005195508.1:8896-25138 GCF_000372725.1 Emiliania huxleyi CCMP1516
CGGGAGGGTGCGGAAAGGCGCCGCGAGGCGCGGAATGAGGAGGCGCGGCGACGCGGCGCGGCGGGGAGGCGCGGGAGGCGGGAGGGGCGCCTTGTGGTGCGGATCCACCAGCCGCTCGATCGACACGGCCGCGAGCCGGTCGAGCAGCGCAACCGCCTCGCTCGCTCGCCCCGAGCGCAGCAGCGCCTCGAGATCGGAGCACGCACCTGGGACGTCATGGGCGTGTCATGGACGCGTCTCGGAAGTGTCTCGGAAGCGCCTCGAGATCGGAGCACGCACCCACGCGCACCGACCAGACGGGCGAGGCTGCCGCGCACAGCAGCGTCGCCACCGACTCGGTGGGGAGGCGCCGCCCGCCGTCGCCGCCCTGCGCCTCGGCCTCGCGCCCCTCGGCCTCTGCGCCCCCGTTCACACAAGCGCCCTCGTCGGCGGCGCGGCGGCCGCGCTCCGCATAACTGCTGCTGGGCCCAGCCGAGCTGCCGGGCCGCCCGACTCTCCTCGCGCCCTCGGACATCAGCGGCTCCGCCTGCGCAACCACTCGCCCGCCGCCGCACGACGCTGGCCTCGCGCCTTGCTGCGGCGCGCGCGCTGGCGGCCGCGCGCTCGTCGCTCGCGGACGAGCGGCGGAGGAAGCGGCGGCGGGCGACGCGGCGGCGGGCGACGCGGCGGCGGGCGGCGCGGCGGCGGCGAGAGCGCCAACGAGGCTGCCCGCTCGCGGGCCGGGTGATGGCGCGCGGCGCAGAGGCGCGGGCGACTCGTCGGTGGGGGCGGAGGCGGCCGGGGTGCGCTGGTGGGGCGACGACGAGCGCGGGCGCGATGTGGGCGGCGCGAGCAAGGCGGCGGCGTGGGCGGGCGAGAGCGGGTCGAGGGCGGCGAGCTGGCCCTCGTAGCCCGCCTGCGGACATGTCTCGGACATGTCTCGGACATGTCATGGACAGGGCGGCGAGCTGGCCCTCGTAGCCCGCCTGCGCCGCCTCGCGCTCCTCGAGCAGCAGCCGCCCGATCTGCTCCTCGAGCCCGGCGAGCAGCCTCGCGGCGCGCGGCTCCGCGTGGCGGTGCAGCGCCTAGGGTTAGGGGCTAGGGCTGGGGGCTAGGGGGGCAGGGGCAGGGCTTAGGCTCCGCGTGGCAAAGTTCTGCCCAAAACGCGCAGCGCGCGTGCGCGCGCACATCCGAGAGGGCGTCCGAGAGCGCCGCGCGCAGCGCGAGGCAGATGGCGTCGAGGTGCCGCTCCAGCGGGGAGCGCTCGGCGCCGGCCGAAGCCGCCGGCAGCCGCTGCAGCAGGCGCGTGAGGTACTCGGTGCAGCGGCTGCGCATCGTGGCCGACCGGTCGCCCATCCCTCCGAGCAGCCGCGGGAGCGCCCGCGGCGTGGGCGTCGCCATCAGGATCGCAAGCACCTGCGAGGGGTCACGCCTCGGAGCTCAGGGCCGTGCGGCCGCGGCGCAGCTGGGGCGGCGGCGCGGCGCGCCGCGGCGTGCGACGACTGCGAGATGACTGCGATTGTGACGACGGTGTTCTTGAGCAGCGGCGGCAAGTAGACGTCCACAAAGGGCTCGAAGGCGTCGCGCATCGCGCCCGAGATGGCCACGAGCGCGCGGCACGCCTCTTTGACCAGCGAGGAGCGAAGCTCGCCGCACTGCGCCGTCAGCGGGTCGCGCAGTGCGCGCAGCCTCTCCCCAAAGCTGCCCAGCCCGCACGCGCCTCCGGCGGCGAGGCCGCGCAGCCGCTGCAGCGCCTTGAGGCGGGCGGCCCAGTCCTCCTCGTTGCGCAGCTGCTGCCCCAGCGCGTCCATCTCGCGGCCCAGCTCGCGCTCCGACCCCACCGCCACGGGCCGCACCTCGCCGCCGCCCTCCTGCTCCAGCGCGCCGCCGGACGAGCGCGCCCGCCCGGCAGAGGCGGGGCGCCGCCGGCCGCTCGAGGGCGGCGCGACGGGGGAGGGGGTGCCCTGGGCCGGCCCCGCCTCCGCGCCCTCCGCCTCGTCGCCCAGCCGCGCGAGGATCTGGCGCAGCACCTGCGGCCGCAGCTCGAGCCGCCGCATCTCTGCGAGCAGCGCCTCGCCGCGGTGGCGGTGCACGTGCTCAAAGGCGAGCGCCGCGGCCTCGCGCACCGACGGAGCGCCGTCCTCGAGCAGCCGGGCACAGAGCGGCACGTACGGCCGCAGCGAGAGGCTCGCCCCGCCCGCCTCGAGCGCCGCGAGCGTGCGCGCGAGGACGAGCAGGCAGCTCTCACGCGTGCGCCAGTTGCGGTGCTCAAAGCCGGGCCGCAGAGCGTCGAGCGCCTCGGCGGTCGGCACGGCGAGCGTCGCGCCGGAGACCGCCAGCTCAACGGCGCGCTCCCGCAGCGACGGCTTTGCGTCGCCCAGCCGCTCGAGGATCGGCGCCCACAGCCCGGAGAAGTGCGGCGACAGCGCGTCGCCCAAGCGCTCCACGAGCGTGCCCGCCAGCTCGAGCGCGCCCTGCACCACCTTGGGGCTCGAGTCGGCCAGCGCCGGCCGGATCGCCTCGATGAGGCTGGCGGCGGCGGCGGGCGCGAGCGCCTCGCGAGTGTGCACCCACTCTTGCGCCGCCTGCACCGCTCGGCAACGCTCGCGCACATCCTTGGACTGCGCCGCAGCAACCAGCTCCGCCAGATCGTCGCGGCTGGACTGGTCGGAGGGCTCCATGGGCCGACCGCGAGGCGTCCGGCGATCTAGCCGGCGCTGGCACCCGCCCGGCGCACGGAGAGGAGCGGGTAGAGTAGGGGCGGGAGCGAGAACCGTGCAAGAAACGCATCTACTCAATCCAGAGTCAGACATGGACTAAGAAAATACCTCAATGGTGTTTGATGCATACAGGGCATTGCCTGAGAGCGAGGCGCGTCCTTTTGGTTACTTAACCCTAGCTAGGGTTAAAGCGCAGTCTCACCTATCTGACCAGCGGCTGAGATTGTCACACAGTGCACAGGGCAAGCTGCTGCGGGGATGTCCTTTGATGTTAGCTTCGATCTCTGGATCTAAAAAGAAATCGGCACGAGGAGCTTCGCTGTCGTCAGTCGGCACTCTTTCGAATTCTTGACGGGCAGATCAACCTGAAGTCCGAGTACACGCGGGAGATGGAGCGCGCAGAGCGCGAGCGCGCGGGGACGTCGTGCGCCACCGCCGCGCCAGCCGCCGCGGCTGAGAATACTGAAGTCTGAACGGCCACGACCTCAGGTTTAACAGACCGAGGGAAAGCGCTCGGGCGGTCGGAGGACCGCCCAACTGCATGAACACGCATCCCGGCCTTCCCGGATCGGGGGGCTGAGGCGCGCGCACAACTGATCACGGCGATCCACGACCCAGTCGGGGAAAGCTTGCGCGCTCTCGGCCCCGCGAGAAGGGCGGGAGCGAGAAACCGAGTGTAGAGAAACGCGTGTGCTGGGCATGAGAGGAGGCGTCCTTTTTCAGTGTACGTAGCTTGTCGCGGGGCGGGTTTCCGGATGGGTGGCATTGAAGCCCGAGTGTTGCGGAAGGCGCGCGGCGGGGTCGGCTTCGGGCCGACCGCCGCCACCGGGGGCCGCCGCGCCGTAGAGCGGCCCGCCGGTCTTCCTACCGGCGGTGCACGCGGCCGCGCTTGGAGGCGCTGATTGCTCGGCCGCGCGGGGCCGGATGACTCGCCTGCTGGGGGTGGGGTGCACGGGGTTTGCGGCGGGGTCCCCATCGTCCCCGGGGAGGGCGGCCGTCAGGCCGCCGCGACTGTCGGCGTGGCCACCCTCCCTTTCTTGGTCTTGGCAAGGTTGGTGAAGTTGGTGAAGCCATGCTGCCCTTGGGCGCGAATTGCCCCTCGAGGGGGGCAGCTGGCACTCCGCGGTTCGGTCGTCGTGGTGATGCTCCTCCATCGCTGTTGAGCGATGGTCCAGTGCGTCGTGCAGTCAGGTCAAGGTGGTACGTAGTAACGTCAATGCTCGGTCTTGCGTCTATGTGCTGTTGCGTATTGAGATCCTCAGCTGGTCTAAGTTGGTTTACGTTTGCTCAAAGGGGGGCTACGGTGAATGCTACTCTCCTTCGCACTCACGGACTGAAGTCAGGAGCCTGTCGGCGGCTCGAGACTGAACGACAGGGCCTCTCTCCGAGGCCCTCACACGACTCCGTGCGGCGTTCAGAGAGTTCGTTACACACAATGGGACCGCCCGTCCTCCTCAATTCGATTATCGGGACCCCCGGGGGTCGTTACATGCGCCTCGTCACTCCGTTGCGAGCTCCATTCGCGGCTCCAATCGCCCCGAGTCACCGCGGAGGACTTGTCCAAAACCCTCCTCCGCGACATAGCTCTCACATGTACATGTGCATTCCCGGAGGAGGACTGGCGGTGTTTGATTAGTTAGAACTAAAACGCAGTAACCTCCCACGCCCTCTGATCAGAGAGAGAGAGATTTTTGAAGACCAACAAGAAATCACGACTCTCACAGTGATTTGGGCTCGGGCGCTCGGCAGCTTGTTAGCCCTCAGCCGAAGCTGGGGCCGGTCCCGTAGCCGAGAGAACGTGAATGGTGCACAGGGGCCTTGAGCTAGTGGCGTATTTTTCGTTCA
The DNA here is from genome assembly GCF_000372725.1 of Emiliania huxleyi CCMP1516. Classification (NCBI taxonomy): domain Eukaryota; phylum Haptophyta; order Isochrysidales; family Noelaerhabdaceae; genus Emiliania; species Emiliania huxleyi. The sequence continues at coordinate 13,441 of NW_005195508.1, forward strand.
CTTGTTTTTGTTTTTTGTTTTGTTCTAGAGCTGACCACTACTGAATTCTTTTTGCCAGCTCGAGAGGTGCAGGCTGCAGCTGCAGGTGGGTCTCGTGTATCGTCGTGTTCCATAAATATATGTGCAATATGGGGGGAGCGCACACATGGTCCTCACGTGAGCGCGCTCTCTCGCGTCGTTCGCTGCGTGCGGGCGGGCATCTCTAGGTTGCACGCGACACCCGTGTCCTCGCACTGTGCTGTGTGGGAACAGTGGGAACAGATGCGTCGACCGGTTACGAGGATAAACAGGGACGAAACTGGAAAAATAATGAGGCGCGGCGGAAGCCTGCGCCTTCAGCGCCGCTCCTCGATGGCCTTTGTGATGCGCCGTCCGCGCTGCGACTTCAGCACCGCTCCGTAAAAGAGCCAGCAGAGAACGAGCAAGAAGATTAGGGAGAGGACGTTGAGGCTGATGGGGAGGCCGAGGGAAAGTGTACACTTGTCTGCGCCTTCCCCCATGCCCTTGCGCCAGCAATCCACCTCGTCGCGGTCGGTGAAGAAATCGTGCACCATGACGTTGACGCCGAGGAACAGCATAAAGGGCCCGCCGATGGCAAGAAAGTTGGTGCAGTAGAGGTAAGGGTTCCACTTGAAGAAGCAGTCGCGAACGCAGTCCCACGGCTCTTGCATCAGGCCCTTGATGAAGAGGGTCGCGATGAAGCTCATGAGCGCGGCGACCATGCAGCCGCCAAAGCCGAGGATGAGTAGAAAATAGGCGACAGCCTGGAAGTACGTGTCGGGCTGCGAACCGAGCGGCAGGCCGATGAATGAGAAGCCAGCCATCATGCCCGTGAATCCGAGAAGAGCATCGTACAGCTCCTTCTGCGAGGTGAGCGCAGCGTCAACACCGTCCTCGAGCGTGTCCGCCGCTGTCGCACGGCAGCGGAGTGTCAGTCAACAGCATTCGCGCGGCTGTGGGTAGGAGGCGCACACCGTTGATGCAGTTGTAAAATGATATGTGGGCGAACGTCTGCTTCTTAAGGGCGGTGAGCTCCTCGAGCGCCTTGGCTTTGGCCTCCTCGCGCTTGTGCTCGCCCTGCTGGTCTTTGGCCTTGAGATAGTCGAGGAGCTCGCGGTATGCGTCCCCCATCTTTCGGCTTGAACACGCCGCGCAAGCAAGGAGAGGAGTGTTCCAGAAGATATACGAATATAAAAGAAACAGCGCGCCCAAGCCGATGAGTTCGACGCGGTCGGGGGGCCTTGCGGAGAGGCCAGCGAGGTGGCGATCGCTGTACGACTTCATGGTGCCCTCGGTGGGGCGGCTGACAAGCCAGAGGTCGATACTCTGGACGACCCATAGGATGCCACGAATGCCTGGAGGAGAGGGAGGCGAGGCCAGAGGCAGACTCAGCTGCTCTCGGGTGATCTCGCTTTGGTGGCCGAAGGACCCGATGGTCCTGTCACATTCGTGTTCCGAGTCGTGGGGGTAGGAATTTGCGGGGTAGGATCGAGTCAGCACATCCTTGTGTGTCCCTACGGCATATTAATGCCGATAAATGCCTCAAGAGCCGAGTGTGGGCCGGAAAGCCCAGCACTCTCTCGCCCAGGAAGCATCGCAACACAAAGAGCTACAGTTCCGGACGGGCATTAAGAACCTCTAACGTTAAGAACCTGAGGCTGATATTTCGGCCGGATCCCTAAGAACTCCCTAAGAACCTGAGGCTGGGCGATGCTGGGTTCTATACTACAACCATCGATGTGACCGAGACTCGCGAGCGCGGCATCCCATGCAACACACATACAAGGTTCACACAAACAACGAAACGACGCGCGAGCGCGCAACAGTCCAACATATGACTCTCTTGTCACGCCATGCGAACTTACTGTTCCAAACTTCCAAACTGTTTTAACACCCAATTTTGTTGATTTTTAATCGAAGCCGAAACGGTTTTAAAAACCATCCACCCGGTTAAGAACCTGAGGCTCGGCCCCCGACGGACCGCCAACTTAGCTAAGAACCTGAGGCTGGGCGAAGAACCTGTGCGGAACCGTCCGGAACTGTACAACGTCAAAGGACACTTTCAGCTCTTGCCTGACTGACAGCAGCAGCGGGACAGCAGCAGCGGGACGGGACCGCCCGCCCACCGCTTCCCTGAGCTCCATGGCGTGCACTTTCCGCTGGGTGCCGTACCGGTCCGACGCGCGCATGGGTCTCAACCACCAGATGTCCAGCCTCTCATGCGCGATGAACGAGGCGGCGGCGCTAGGAAGGAGTTTTGTGCTCCCGGCTGAAATATGCACCGCGGCGGGCCACAACAGCGGCGGCGCGTGCATCCCCTTTGACGAGCTCTTCGACGTCGCGCTGCTGAGCAGCTTCGTGCCCGTCCGGCTCGCCAACGCGACGGGTGATCCGGGTTCTGGTGTGACGCTGCGCGCCGGGTGCAACGCGGCGTGTGCGAGGGCCGAGTACCCCTGCTCTTCACACCCGAACCTGCAGCGGCGGCAGTCCGGCTTCTGGTACTCGGCCTGCCTGCGCAACACCGTCGACACGGAGCCGCTCGCCCGCATCGCCCAGGCGCGGCTTGCGATGCCAGCGCCCTACACGGGCGCCACGGCCCCGTCGCTCGCGCTGCTGCGCAGCGGCCTCTTCTACAGCGGTCCGATCAAGGCGGCGGCGCGCGAGATCCGGCGGCGCATCGGCGGGCCGTACAGCGCGCTCCACCTGCGCCGCTCGGACAAGCTGGCCGAGTGCCACCCCGCGCCGCGGTGCGTCGCGCAGCGAAACGCGTCGACGCAGCCGCCGAGCGTGCTGCAGGCGATGAGGCGCTTCGTGCCGCGAGGCGCCACGCTCTATGTCGGCTCGACCGAGGCTGCGCCCTTCTTTTCTCCGCTCGCCGGCGTGTGGAACCTCCTCTTCGCCTCAAACTTCAGCGAGCCGCTGCGCGGCGTCTCGAACAACTACGCGCTCTACGCGATCGAGTCGCTGCTCTTTGTCGGCGCAGACGTCTACATGGAGACCTTTGGCTACACGCGAGGCAACTTCATGCGCTCCTGCTACCCCTTCGGCAGCTCGGTCGCGGCGAGCGAGTTTGGCGTCAGCTACGGCGCCGCCTGCAGCTGGGAGTGCCACGAGGAGCTGCACCTGCTGCCTCCCCCGACGCACCGCTGCCGCCGCGAGCGCGACGCGCGGCGCTCGCCCGCCAGGACGGGAGCGGCCGCCCTCGCACACGGTCCCAGCGGTGGCGCGGCCGCGCCGACTGCTCGGCTTGCGCGGCGCGTCCGCGAGGGCCAGGGCGCGCCTCGCGTGCGGCGTGGCCGCGAATCGGAGAAGAGTAGAGAGATGAACGGAAGAGCTGCGCCCTGACGCCTCACGCCTCACGAGCGTTCCCCGTCGTCTCTTTCTCGTGCCCTTTATTTTTTCAAATAACAGTGGCAAACCGCACAAGCCAACGCGCCCTCCTAACGTATGTACGGCTTTACTCAATTTATACAGTATAGAGTATATACAGAGTGTAGTACGACGGTCGAGCGGAGAGTTGCTATGAGAGGGAAAGGCACAACTCAGAACGATGGGCTTGCCCATCCCGGAGTGGTTCGATCCCACACAAACCCGAGACGGTGACGGGAGCCTATCTGATGATCTCAGGCCCGGTTGGAGGGTAGGTGCGTCGGATTGCCTGGATCCTGCTGAACAAGCTCCTCTTGTAGCTCGATCGGTCACACCGCCATCGCCGTCGGGGAGAGGGGGGACGACACTGCTTCTGCAGCGTGCACCTCGATCCTGTACCGTGTTTGTTATGACCCCCCCCAATGAGCACACCAGCGAGGGAGGGCGAGACGGTCGAGGGGTCCCGTACCATGCGCGGAATCGACCCTATCAAGTGCTCAAGTGCTCTTGTTCTGGTGGCTCCAGCAGTACCCTCGTCATGATAGAGGCGGCGAGAAGCGGAGAAGGGCGCGATCACTGCGGGCTCTGCGAACAATGCACCGGCGGCAGCTGCTCGAGCGGATTGTTGAACTCTGCAACGACCGCGCCGTGGAGCGAGTGGAATTCATGTGGGTCCGAGCGCACCGGGGGGTGTACGGCAATCACTATGCGGACACCATCGCCAATGCGTAACTCGCCACGCAGCCGAGGGGCCTGCAGCAGCTGGTGGAGGAATACAGTGGAGGGCTCTACGATCAGAGGGGAACGAGGGTGTTCTACCAGGTTCCCAAGCGCGGAGAGCAAGGCCTGGAGTGGCAGGCGTACCCAGGGGACCGCAACCCGCTGAGGATGAGTCGCTCCAGACTGGCGGCATGGGCGACACGCAGACACTGGCTGGCGAGACCTCGGGCAGCCCGTGCCACACTGGAGTGAACGGGTTCCCCGTCATGGACTGGGACGCGATCTGCGAGGGGGCGCCGAGCAGCGTGTGGGCCGCACTCGCGAGGGCGCCGGAGAGGTGGCGGGGATCCTCTGGCGGGGCCAGAAGGGCCACGGTCACCGGAGCGATCATGATGGTGCGCGCCAACATGATGGGGCTGCCTGCCGACTACTGCAGTAGCGATGCGGCCGCCGACAAGGAGGAGTGCTCGGCCTGCGCGACGGTCGATCGCACGGATCTGAGGCTGGCGCTGAGGTCCGTCTGGAGCCTCGGGACCCGAGGCGGCGTCGTCGTCTCCGCGAACGCTTCGACGGGACGCTTCGGCGTGCGCGTGGCGGGCGAGGCCAAGGCCCTCGCACTGAGGCGCGCTATGGCCTCTCCCTCACTCGACGGATCCTCGCTTTGGACACCCCCCTGCCTCTCCCCTTCCTCAGGCCCGCCAACTTGGAGCCAGCGGCCGAGGCGGTGGAAGCGCAGAGCCGAGCGCGCCGCCGCCAGAGCCGAGCGCGCCGCCGCCAGAGCCGAGCGCGCCAGAGCCAGAGCCGAGCGCGCCAGAGCCAGAGCCGAGCGAGGCGCCGCCAACCGGAGGCGCCGTCAAGACGCTATAATAGTAGAGGATTATAAAAATCTTCACACACACACACTCGTCCAGAAACGGCGCGGCGTGACTGTGTGACCCGATCTGACCGATGCCCGAACGCGCAGCCCCCGCCGGTTTGAGTGCGATCTGGCACGCGATTGTCGCGCTGGTGGTTCGTTTCTTCGGCCGCCTCCGGCGCCTCCTCTCGCTCTACCCGTCGCTCCCGGTGGCGCCGCTCGCCGGCGGCGGCTTTGCAGACGGCCTGATGGCTCCGACCGAGGAGGAGGCCGTGGCGAGGGCGGCGGCGCTGCATTTCCCGCCCGGCTTCCTGTTTGGCTCTGCCACCGCCGCCTACCAGGTCGAGGGCGGTCTCGACAACTGCAACTGGCGCGAGTGGGAGCAGAGAGGGAAGCGTGCCGACGGCCACCCGACCGTCGAGGGCGGCCGCGGCGCCGGGGAGGCGTGCGACATGTGGAACCGGTTCGAGGAGGACCTGGTCCACATGAAGGCACTGGGGCTCGCCGTGTACCGCTTCTCCGTCGAGTGGTCCCGCGTCGAGCCCGAGGAGGGCCAGTTTGACGACGCGGCGCTCGAGCGTTACCGCGGGTGGTGCGTGCAGCTCCGCGAGGCCGCCGCGGCGGTCGGCGAGGGAGAGGGCGGCGCGAGACAGAGGCGGGAGGCGGCGCGCGTGTGAGTAGGCGGGGATCGAGCCGATGGTGACGCTGCACCACTTCACCGAGCCAGCCTGGTTCTGCAAGAAGGGCGGCTGGGAGGTGCGGGAGAACGTCGCAAACTTCCGGCGCTTCACCGAGCGGGTGGTGGCGAGGCGCGCGGCCCCCGCCTCCCGACCACCATCCACGCTGCGCCTCGCGCTCCCTGCGCGCCCCGCCGCCGACCCCCCCCCCCCCTCCCCCCCCCCCCAGCCTCGGCCCGCTCGTCTCTTGCTGGTGCACGACCAACGAGATGAACGGCTACGCGGTGTGCGGGTGGCTTGCTGGCGTCCACCCGCCGGGGAAGCAGGCGGCCGGCCCGGCAGAGGGAGGCCGCGCCCGGCGGGAGCCGCCTCACGCGGAGCGAGCCTGCTGCGTAGGACGACCTCAAGGGCCTCCTGCGCGTGATCCGCCACCTGCTGCTCGCGCACCGGGAGGCGGCCGCCGCGATCCGGGCTGGCTCAGCGTCGCTTCCGCGCGCGCCGTCGGTGCTGATGGCGCTCAACCACATCTGGTTCACGACGGACTCGTGGTCGCCGCTCGCCAACGCGACCGTCCTCGTCCTCAACGTCATCTACAACTACTGCATCCCCGACGCGCTCGTCACCGGCCGCTTCCCCAACTTCCCGCTCCCCTTCGACGCCTTGGCGTGCGCGTGCGGCTGGCGCGACGACCTCCGCTCCCTCGAGGGCAGCGTCGACCTGCTCGGCGTCAACCACTACTACCGCTCTCTCGTCTCCTGGGGGGTCGCGTCCGAGTCGGACGCGCCGCCGAGCCCGTCGGACCTCTTCCTCAAGCTGCCTCTCGGGCTCGTGATGCGCGCCAACTTCATCGCCGGCTTCGAGAAGAGCGACATGGGCTGGGACCTGACGCCCTCGTCGCTCCAGTGGCTGCTCCAGGCGCTGTGGGACCGCTACCACGTGCCGCTCTTCATCACCGAGTCGGGGCTCGCAGACGGCGACGGGACAGAGTTTCGACGCACGCGCTACCTCTCCGCTTGCCTGGCGGCGATCGCGGAGCTCGTCGCGAAGGGCGTCGATGTCCGCGGCTACCTCGTCTGGACGCTCCTCGACAACTTCGAGTGGGCCGAGGGCTTCCGGCCGCGCTTCGGCATCATCCACAACTGCTTCGACACGCAGGCAACCTCCGCCCCGCCCGACCCGCACCTCGCTGGCAGCTAGTGTGGGCGCCCGCTCACCCGCCCCTTGTCCGCCGCCCTCACAGACACGCACGCCGCGCCGAGTGCCGTTTGAGATGCTTCGCGGCGTCTTCACCCGCACCAAGGCTGCGGCGACGCTGCCCAACGGCCACAGGGACAGCGGTCATACGCCAGCTCGCGATGCGCTCGGCAAGCTTGGCAAGGACGTGTACGAGAAGCAGTTTCGGCAGCAATGAGCCGGATCGGCCCGCAAGTGGCGTCTGCGGCTGCTGAGTGCTACAGTCTGGAGCATGGACTCGAACGATGCAGGTGGGCGCGGGATGGTGGGGTGCACCTGGACCGGCCGGCGCTGCTGTGCCTGAGCTGTGGGAGTATATGTCTAACTAACCCCCTCAAAAAAATGGGTGACCCTGCCGCTGGACGAAACACTTTCTTTCTTCAAATATGCAGCTTGGTCCTTGGACCTTAGTGGAGGATGGAGCGCGAGAGAGCATGCTGCACCATGCAGGCCGCCCAGGCCGCAGGCGAAAAGTGTTTTGTGTACCGTGGCGCGTCTGATAGTGTGATACTGGCGTCCACGTGGCATTTTTGGGTGTGAATGTTACCCCCCCCCCCCCCCGTTACCGTCCAGAAGCGTAGGCGCTCGATGAAATTCACGGCCCCGGGCCTAAGCTCTACACTGCTCCCGCCTCATACACATCTTCCGCCCTCAGCACTCGCCCCTCTCCCGCGACCGGGAAGTTGCGCAGGTGTGGCATCACTTTTGGCAGGTCGCACGGCGCGACCCCCATCCACTGCGCGATCGGCTGCCACATGCTCTCCCACGGCTCGGTCGGGATGATCGTGCCGCGGTCGTTGCGTGTGCGCTCGCCTTCGGGGCCGAGCCTCGACGGGTACTGCCCTAGGATCCGGCCGCCGTTAACCGCACCGCCGTACATCAGATGGTTCCCGCCCCACGCGTGCGTTGTCCCCCGCCCGTTACCGATGATCGTCCTTCCGAACTCGGAGAGGGTGATGACGGTCACCTTGTCCCACAACCCCTGCGCCACCATCTCCTTCCGGAAGTCGTCGACCGAGCTGTCGATCATCGACATTATGCCGTCGCCCGGAGAGTCCATCGACGCGTGCGCGTCGACACCCCTCGTCCCCATCCAGAAGGCCGCGCGCTGCACGCCCGTCGCGCTGCGCGCCTTGATGACGCGCGCGACTGTGTGCAGCGCCTTTGCAAATGTACAGCCGCAACCCCCGCCAACATCACAGCAGTCGTTGAAGGTTGTCGTCGTTGTTGCCGCGTCAATCGCATCGCCGAGTGTCTCCGCGTCCTGGATCGCCTGTCCCATCACGCGCGAGTGCGTCTCGGCGAAGACCGAGCGCGAGGGCGCGGCCGTCAGGTCCTCGATGTGGTGCCAGAGCTGCTCGTACTCCGAAAGCCGGCGGATGTCGCCTCGCCTCGAGTCGATGGCGAGCGCGAGGCTGGGCCCTCCTGTCATTGCTCGCGGCACGGCACCAGACATGGCGTACAACCCGGTCTTGTACGACGTGAGTCCGCTGCCGGCGCTCGCGTTACCCCGCGCGTCGCACGCCGGGGTGTCGAGCGCGCTCATCACCTTCCCGAGTATGCCCGGCTCAAACTGATTGTTTGAGAGCGTCTGACTGAAGTCCTGCTGTTTGTTGTGCGAGAAGAGCGCGTTGGGAACGTCCCTTTTCGTTTCCATGCGGCCGAAGAACTCGTCGGGCGTAAGGTGCTCGACGAGCGCGCCGACGTTGGCGTATGCCGCGGCGTCTCCGCTCTCGTACATTGCCTTTGTCTTCACCAGCTTCGGGTGCAGTCCCATCACGTCGCACGGCTGCCGCTTCGCGCTCGCGTTTGCGGCGATCTGTTGGAGGGCGTCCTGCCTGAGCCCGACGCCGCTGCCTTCCGCTCCGGTGAACAGCCCCCCGCGCGCCTGGAGGTACTCGTCGTAACCTCCGGCGGCCGCGTCGCAGAGAGAGTGCGGCATGAGCATGTTGAACGTGTCGAGGCCGCCGAAGAGTTCGATCACGATGACCGCCTTGTAATCGTCGCCGCCGAGAGGCGATGCGGGCGGCGGGCTGGCGGGCGGCGGGCTGGCGGGCGGCCAGCTGGGGGGAGGTGCGGCCGGGGGGAAGGGAGGGGCGTCCGGGGGCAATGGGCTTAATGGAGGGGGTGACGGTTGCGTGCGCTTGCAGATGGTGCTGGCCCCTCTGCAATGTCTCTTGGACGAGGACGAACAGTCAATTTCATCTTCGTCCAGGTTCAGGTTGAAGTAGACTGTGTTAAAAGTGGGATGTATCCAGCACGCCTGAGGCCAGTCGGTCCAATCGCCCTCATAGTCGCCAACGGCTCTCAGAAGTTGTAAGGCGCCGGCAGCTGCTTCGCACTCTTCGGAGGAGGTGATCCGCTCGTAGCCATCTGGGCATCCTTGCGCTACATCGTCTTGAGCGCCAATATCCGATTTGACAAACTGTGAGGGCGGCGGTGTCGCTTGCTGATAGACCATCAGACCCCAGCTGGCGGAGCCTTTCAGCGTGCAAGTGCTGTAGCATCTACAATTGTTGTCTCCATTGGTTGCATGCTCGAAGTATGGGTAGAATTTCCCATTATACAACGCGCACGTGCGAGAGCACTCGTCGACACTGATTTTCGCGATCCAGTGCATCTCAAAATTCAAGCATTGGTCGCCCGATGCCTCCCCGTATATGCTCCAAGAGGGTGGAAGAAGCGGTGCAGGCGATGTTGGCGGTGTTGTTGGCGGCGAGGACGGTGGTGGCGAGGGCGGTGTTGTTGGCGGCAAGCGGGGTGGGAGCCGCGGGGGCGGGTCTGATGGCGGTAGCGACGGGGGCGACGGGGGCGACGGGGGGAGCGGTGGCAGGGCGTTGGCGTTGGTAGCGTGGAAATCGGCGGAGGCGAGCACGAGCTTCTCAGCCAGCTTGAGCGCAGATGTGTGCCCCCTCGCCGACACCTCCTCCTCGTAAGCGCTGAGGACCACCGCGCGAGTGTTCGCTCCCAGCCTGCCCCCCGTGAGCAGCAGGGCGAGCTCGTCGACCACATCGGGGCCGTGCGTGGAGCTCGGGCGCCACGTGAGCTGCCCTGCGTGGTCGACCGCATATGCTGAACCCTTGTACTTGTCGCACGACCGCGTAATGGAGGGGATGCCAAAGCCGCCCTTGCACCCGGAGAGCCCGTACTCGACAAGCGAGAAGAGGCCGTTGAACTTCGCGATGTAGTAGTCGCCCTGTGCGGTCACCTCCGCCTCCGGTGACAGCTGCCGTGACTGCGCGACAGCACCAGGCGCGCGATACTCGGGCGAGTAGAAGTTGAAGACGGAAGGCGGGTTGAAGGGCTGCTGCCCGAAATCGTCCAGGCCAAGGAGCTGCACCTGCCGACCGTCCTTCGAGACGAACTCGAGCGAACGCAGCACGTTCATCACTTGCAGGAAGGGCTCGCGCAGGTGGCCGTGTGTCGGAGAGGCGTCCAGCATCATCGACCGTGCCTCGCGGTCGAGGAGGGCGCACGCGACCGTCGCGCCCAGGTCGCCATACGAGCCGGAGTACACGTGGCCGGCGCACGTGCCGGTGTGGAATGCGTCTGCGACGCGCTTGACGTACCGCGGCGACGGGTTGGACGTGACCAGCTTCTGTATGAGCCGCGTCGCCGTGTGGGCTGGCGTGTTTTGGTGGTAGACGAGCGAGTCGATCAGCGCGTCGGTCTCGTGCTGCGCGTCGCGCGTTGACTGCTCTGCCCAGCGCATGAATTTTGGCGGGTTCCGGAACGAGAAGTTCGTGCCGGAGACCTCCACCGTAGACTGCCTGTTGAGCAGGTAAACGTGCCGCGTGTCGTTGAGGACGATCCGGAAGACCGTCTGCTCGTTGAAGCCGCCCGTCGCGAAGCTCGTGTTGTGCAGGAACACGAGCACGTCGGGTGCCGCCGCGGTGCATGCTGTCGAGTTGCAGGGCTGGTACTCATTGGGCTCGTACATCTCGAGCGGCGGGCGGTGGCGCCCGCACAGGGGTCGTCAAAGACGGCGCTCGCCAACCGCAGGATGACCGACAGCAACTCGACGAGCATCGATCTGCGCCCTGGCACACCTCGCCGCGATGGCGATTCTCGAGAAGACGGACGACTGAGGGAATGGGAAATGCCGTAATCGCGTAATCGGGAGGCATGAAGGCATAACTTTGTCAGTGTATGTAGCTCTTACGAACATACCCGAGGGTGAACTGCTGACGGGGTTTGCGATGAGGAGCGATCCGAACGTGGTATTCGGGTGATTAGATCACTACCGCCGAAGCCAAGCGCTTGGAGCAAGGGAACTGCCACGTATGGATGGGTCCCAGACTAGCACCCCACCTCGCGGGCCGACGTTCTGGCCCAGTGAGGCTGCTGCGGAGCACTCGGGGCCGACGTTCTGGCCCAGCGAGGCCGCTGCGGGGCACCCGGCGGCTCGGTCCGCTCATCATTTGTGAGGGATCTGACGATTAAGTTTTGACATGTTAAACTCTTAATGAGTGTGGGCTGCACGTGTGAATGTGCCCAGAGCCAGACGCCAGAGTGCAGAGAGAGAAACTCCGAGTTCTCGATTCTCGTTGAGCTTGAGTCAGTGAAACTGCTGCTGCACGGTGAGGACCAGAACGTTCTGGTGCCACAGATCATGATCACCGCAGAATGTTCACCGCAGAAAAAAGGAAAATGTGCCAGATCATGCCTCCCCCCCCCCCCCCCCCCAGCGCCCCTCTTCCCGACACTCGAGTACGTACAGCGGGTGCGGGAGAGGAGCCGCCCCTCATCCCGACCTCACACTGTTGACCGCGTCAACTTCGGCATCCCAAAGGTCGAGGCGGCCCAAGTTAGAGGTGGGCCCCCGCTTCCGCTGCTCCCTTTT
>NW_005195508.1:25238-27807 GCF_000372725.1 Emiliania huxleyi CCMP1516
CGAGGGCGTCAGGTCCCAGCCCATGTCGCTCTTCTCGAAGCCGGCGATGAAGTTGGCGCGCATCACGAGCCCGAGAGGCAGCTTGAGGAAGAGGTCCGACGGGCTCGGCGGCGCGTCCGACTCGGACGCGACCCCCCAGGAGACGAGAGAGCGGTAGTAGTGGTTGACGCCGAGCAGGTCGACGCTGCCCTCGAGGGAGCGGAGGTCGTCGCGCCAGCCGCACGCGCACGCCAAGGTGTCGAAGGGGAGCGGGAAGTTGGGGAAGCGGCCGGTGACGAGCGCGTCAGGGATTCAGTATTATGAGATGATATTGACAAGGAGAGGGGAGGCGCACCAGCGGCGGCGGCGGCGGCGGCGGCGGCGAACCGTCGGCTGCGCGGGCGGCAGCGACCGTAGCGAATGCTGCAGACACGGTGAGCAGCTGCAGCGTGGCGCGCAAGTCGGCGTCGAGCTGTGTGGCGGCCGGCGCCGCGTCGGCGCCGCCCCACCAACTCGTCTCTCCGCTCTCTGCGACGGCTGCAGCCGCGGGGGAGCGGGGCGAAGCGAGCGAGAGCATGTCGTACATGTCAGCGGTCGCGTCCAGCGTGCAGCGCAGCAGCGGCTCCGCGGCGCCCTCCGGCGGCTCACTCACCCAAAAGGCCTCCCGAGGCGCCTCCTCCCCCGCCGCCTCCTCGTCCACCGATGGCACGTCAGCGGCGGGCTCCTCCGAGGGCGGCTCCTCCGAAGGCGGCTCAGGGAGCCCCGACGCGCCGGGTGTCGCAGGCCGCTCGCCGTCGCTCGGGGAGGCGGCGGCGACGCCGCCGTCCGCCTCCACGGCCCGTGCCGACGGACTGCTGGCCGTGGCGACCCCAGGCGAAGAAGAGACCTCCGAGCTGTCGACCTCCATCACCTCTGGCGGCGCGTCGCCGTCGATCACGCTGCCCTCGACGACGCGCTACAGTGTCAGGCGGCGAAAGTCAGCGCTCTCCTCTCCACTACTCGCCTACCGCTGCGGACGTGTGTGAAAGCGCCGGTGACTCGTCCTCGTCGTCGTCGACGCACCGCTTCCGAAGCCGGAGCCGCTTCCCCCTTGCGCGCACTCTGGCCATGGCCGCCTCTTCGTCCTCCTCCTCCGGCCCCGCCTCCTCTCGGCCCGCCTCCGCGCCGCCCGCCTCCGGCTCCGATGCTCCGGGCTGCAGTCCTGCCGGCCGCACCTCGCCGAAGCAGAGCTCGTTGACGAGGGGCGCCACCGCCACCGTGGCCGCGCCCTCCGCCACCGCGACCGCCACCGGGGCCGCGCCCTCCGCTGCGAGCAGCACTCCGCCAAGGGCCGCGTCGAGGAGACGCAGAGGGTGCTCGAGCAGCGGCGAGCGGCCGAGCAGCTCGACGCATCCGACCAACGCCCCGACCTGCAGCTGAAGCAGAGACGCCGCCAGCGATCCCGCCGCGTCGCCCTCCGCATCGCCGCCGCCGCCCTCGCGCTGCGCAGCGACGCGCAACGCCGTCGCGCGCAGCACGGCGTCGGCGAGCGGCGCGCCGCAACACGCAGACTCGAGCCCGAGAACGCGCTCGACGCGCGGCGCGCCGGCGTCGTCGGCCCAGCACTGCAGCGTGGTCACCGTGCGCCGGACGTCGCCGCCAAAGTGATCGACCAGCTCCAGCAAGCTCCTGCTGCTGCTCGGCGGCACCTCGGCCGCCGGGGCCGCCGGGGGCGCGCCCCGCAGGCAGAGGGCGGCGGCGAGGGGCAGCAGCTGGGCCGACGACGGCCGCTCCCACCGGAGGCGCGGCGAGCTGCCCAGCAGCGCCTCGAGCTCGGCCGAGAGCTCGTTGCATGTCGCAACCATCGGGCACTTGCTCTCGCGCGCGAGCCGGCGCAGTGCGGCGTAGAAGCCGGCGTCGTCCTCGAAGACCACGTCTACCTCCTCGAAGAGGACGAGCGTCACAACACCCTCGCCGCACCGCGCCTGCGCGGCCGCCTCGCCCCGCTTCCCCTCGGCGTCGGCCTTCTTCTTCTTCTTCTGCCTCCCCAGCAGAGGCTCCGCCGCGGCAGCCGCCGGGGCAGCCGGTGCCGCGGCCGGACCCTTCTTCGCAAAGAAGGCTCCGATCCCACCCTTGGCAGCGGCACCGCCCTTGGCCGGCGGCTGCGCAGCGGCGCCCCCCTTCTGCGACTTCGGCTTCGGCTTGCGGTCGCCGCCGCCGCTGCCCCCCAGCAAGGGTGCAGCGTCCCCCGTGGCCGATGTCGCGCCCGACCACGTGGAGAGCTCGCGCGACTGCGTCGCCTCTGCAAACTTGGAGAGGACGAGCCGGCCCGACCGGACGCTCGACGGATTCACCTCGATGACCTGCGCGCGCGCGGGCGGGGGGGGGGGGGGGGGAGTCTTGCCTCATTGGCGAACGGAAGAACCCGGGGGGGGGGGGGGGGGAACAAATATCCCCCTCTGTGGCAGGCTCCCCCAGCAGACCAATATACGGGGGGGGTTTTTTTTCGGGGGCCGCTCGGCCCCTCAAAAACAAAAGAGGTCCCCCTCCCGGGGGGTTTGCCCCCCATTATTCCCCTTGGGGGCTCTTCCCCCTGAAAAAAAAAAAAAAA